>NC_134866.1:73470967-73498467 GCF_049852395.1 Peromyscus maniculatus bairdii | reverse complement strand
TTAAAGTATCCTATTTGACTCTCTGGAGCTCACTCAGTCCTTTTCTATTTGGTTACTGCTGCCACACGTGAGAGCTCCTGGGTTCTACACACACATTTCATGACTGCTGGAAGAACCACAGCCTGGGTGTGAGGACAGACTATTTCACATCTCCCTGAACATCAGCATGGGCAGATCCTGAGATACCACGGGAGAACACGCCATGGCTGCCTCTTTACTTCTGCATCCCCTGGGTGCCCATAGCTCACAGGGACATCATATGGCCTTCTCCTGTCCTCTCACCACTAGGATGTCAGTCATACTGGGTGAATCAATGGTTTCATCTCTTTCTACAAGAGTCCCATTTACAAACACAGCTCCAATCTCAAACTATGGAGGTTAGGTCTTCCACATGTCTTTTTGGGTGACATAATCAAAGTCTTCACTTTTGGATAGTTTTGTAAGTGCCTGTATTAATTTAATATCTAATTGTACAGGTAGTTCATGTTTTCCTGGTACTTATCAGCTGCTTATAATGAGAACAGTGCAACTTCTCCAGTATTAATTTCTCATTTCTTCCCCTTATCTCGTCTTATCAGCTGATACTTAAATATACCAGGCTAACAACTTGGTATTCATTATCAATTTGAACCTGATTAGAACATTAGGAACACAACTATTCATTTGCATTTCTTCCTCTGTGAATGAACCATTTTTCATTCATCTTTTATTGAAAAAAAAAACTGTATTAATTTGAAAGAACTGTGCATTAAAAGTATTTACATCTTTTGTAAATACATACTGAAAATATTTCCCTTGAAAAATACAAAAGCATCAGAAGGCATGCATTAGAAGGAAGGCATGGGCCTACTGTAAGATAATTCTACATGTCTGTGTGAGTGTCCAATGCAAAATACTTCTCATGAGAGCAGGAAGATGAGTAGTGGAGTATGATGTGGATTTTAAGAAGCACTCTTGAATTTCAATTACACTAATACTTCTAATTTGTTTCACAGTACACTATTTCTAAACCATTCAATTCTTTCCAGCTAACACACTCAACAGGGCTTCAAGGACTACACCATCTGATTAACCCTTTAATGCCAAAGCTTCAGAACTCATGCTCTCACACCAGATTTCCACCAACATTTAAAATCCCCAATTTGTCAAAGAAGGGATTAATCTGTCCTTGGTTTATCTAAATGACCTGATAATAAGATTTAAATGACAACCAACTATAGGATATGTCCTTATTAAATTTGATAGGGTTTTTAAAAAGCCAACTAATGTGATGAAGTCTGCAAAGTGATTTAGATTAAACAAGTTTGACTCTTCAATTTGGAAGAGATTCAGTGCACAGGTATAGGCAGTTGTAAAATGTTAAGCTTTGAATGTTACTGTCAAGAAAGTTAAGAAATGTTAGATGTACATTATATCAATCAGTTTTCATTACTTACAAACGTGCTTATTTTCAGTGTACCCCCCTCCCGCCCCTGTCCTATTTCTTCCTAAGAACTGTTTACATGGTGCAGTACAGGCTAAGGAGAAATTAACACCCATTAAGAAATGCAAATGATGAAAGCTCAACCGGAAAGCTCCTGTCAGGATCACTGGGGAAAAACGACTCACTAGGTCTGATCTTCCCATAGCCAAGTACAAATAAGAGACTAAATCGGGAGGAGGGTACATGCTGTCCAGAAAACCAGATCAACACACCACCACTGTAAGCACTTCTAGCCCTGTGTCTTTTCTCCATCGTGGTTTTACACTTCCTATGTTATTTAGTACTATTTTGGTTCACTGTATCAATGCCATGTTTAGCTGAGGCCGTGAAGTTACCCACATGTTCTAGGCATATAAGAAACTAAGTGAGTTGTATACTCTAGAGAAAAAACAAACAAACAAAACCTTAAATGATTTGCCAACAGGCTTATAATCCTGCAGGAAAAATACTTGGTGACAAAATGATACTTGTTTCCAGTCATGAAGACAGTTTGGCTGCACCTGGTAGCAATGATCTGTAAGTTCAGCGAGTCAGGAGACTGAGACAGGCAGAATTAAGTTTGAGGCCTTTGTGAACTCTATTGTGAGCTCAGGGAACCCGAGGAGCTTAACCAGAGCCTATCTCAGAATAGGAAGGAAGTCAAAACTCCAGCGGGAGAGGTGAATTGGTGGCAGAGCACTTGGCCTCCATGTCTGAAGCCCGAGGTCCATCACTAGCACCACACCAAAACAGGACAAGAAGTACAAACTCCAGTCCACTTTTGGCTGTGCCGTCACGTTGCTGAATTCCTTCGTGGGGACACACAAACCAAGTCAAGGGCCCAACACACACCAAGGCATGATTCTGCCACAATTCAAGCTGGGGAACCCATGAGTTTATTGGGAACTCTTACAGAGAGTAAGTGGGGGGTTACCCACAGGGGTGTGGGCGCCACTCTGCCCAAAGGCCGCACCAGAAGTCTGCCCAGCAGGGACATGGGCTCCCACATCTGCACAGACAGACTCCTCCCTGGTCTCCCCAGCTGATGTACTCTATTTTTAAACCAGTCTACAATTACAATTTAACCTTCAGATAGAAAGTGACATATGTCAAAAACACCTATGTGACTTAATGAACAACCATTTAACTAAGTGGCCAACTGAAATTTTTGTAAAGTATGAAATAAACAATTTTATTAGATGAACTCATTCATTTGACACATTAAGTTATGCAAAGAAAAATATATGCAACTGCATAAAAAGAACCACATTTTCATATTACTAAACACAGCAGTGGCCAAAAATAACGAATTGTAGAGTGGACCCCAGGATTTAATGCAAAAAACACCCTGTACAGCAAAACTTCAGGCTTCTAACTTCACTGAATCCAGAACTACACGTGCTTCTTTATACTCCTCGGCTTCTTCCAAGTCTTTTTCACTTTCCTGAAATGAAAAAGAGCACAATTAAGTTTGTCCTTTAGGAATTTCCATACTTGATACTATAGACCAGTAAGTAACCCAAGAATTAAAGAAAAGGATTCTAGGATTTCTAAATTTATCCACCTCTGCTCCTTTGTTACTGGGAACAGAAGAAATGAGAGGTTAACTTGTTTTCATCATATATTCTTGTATTATATATTTTCACGTTGTAATTATAAACACAGTTGCCTAAAATTATTAGCATTAAGTAATTAAATAAAAATCTCATTAATTTAAAATCATTCTTATTTGGCCAACATTATCCTACAAAAAGATTATTTACAATGTATTAAAAGTAAAAAACAAGGATTTGCTAATGTGTTAGTTAATAATATGACAACATCCAGTATAAAATAATACTCCAATTATGCCCAACACCAAAGCTTGTTACTGACATCACACAAGTTAAGTACAATTGAATTAGAAAAGTGGATTGTCTTATTAATAATTATATCATACTGACATCAAACAAAACATTAGCACCTCTTTTAATGTGAAGATTCATCCTGCCTTTTAGGAATTCATTATAGGGCTGGAGAGATGGCGAAGTGAATTATGAGCACTTGAGGCCTCCAGAGTTCAGAGCTTGACCAATACCCATCTTAGGTGCTCACAGCTCCACGCAGGTCAGATGCCTCTGGCCTCAGGATACCTACCTGCAGTCATGTGTATATACCCATATACATACTCATAATTAAAAACAGTAAATCTTTTTAAAAATTGCTGAGTCATAGGAACTCATGATCCTTAAAAAGATTTATTATAGACAGAATTCCAGTCAAAATTAGTACATAAAATAAAAACATTTTCCTCTTTTTTGTGCCCTATAGATTTAGTCAGAATTTGTTGGTAAACATAAATTTCATTCTTTTTCCTAGACTATATATGAGCATACTGAAAATATTTTACTTTTCTCCTAAGGGAACAATTATGAGTAAGGGAAAGAACAGCTATGTGTCTAATAATTAGTATTAGCATAGGAAATATAAACATTAAAAATAAGATTAGTAAAAGAAATGTTAAGAGTTCATCAATTATCAAACAGCAACAGTGACTTGATCATCATGACAATTTGCTTTGTCAATTAGCCACGATCCAAAATCCCCCGAGAGAGTATCATAAGGAACCGTCCACATTAGTTTGGCTGGAGCATGTCTGTGGGGGATGGTCTGTGGGGACAGAGACCCAGCACACTGTAGGCAACACCATTCTCTAGGCTGGGGGTCCTGGAATACAGCAGAGAAGCTGAACTAAGCCCAGTGAGCATGTACATATTTATTTCTCTGACATTACTAGCTGCTTCAAGCTCCTGCATCTTGACTTCCCCATAATAACGAACTAAAATCTGGACTGTGAGCAAAACTAAACCCTTTCTCCCTGAAGCTGCTTTGTAAGGACTAAAGTTATGCTTTAAGTTTAAATGTCTGTGCTTAAGAGATTTATAAAACAAAACTGCCTTTAACCTGCAAGTCCACTTGCCCAGGGACAGAAAACTTCCTGGAATTCTGGGGGCTATTCATGTAAGATAACAAGCCACATGTTTTTACTTCTGGAACCAAGGCTCGTTGCCCAACTGCACAGGATGTGCTTGATCACACACAGGCTGGAGGTCTGTAGGCAGGAAGTATGTCAGGATGCCTGCTTGTCCCCATTGGATGAAGGCAGGAAGTACACAGCCTTGTGTGTTTTGCCTTTATAAGCACCTGACTAACATAATTCAGAGCTATTCTCTGGGTATCCTGGGTATGGACTTGGCCAGTGTCCATCTTCCTGACCAATGTTTAATAAAGCCTGATTCAAATGTGGCTCAAAAATTGTAGTAGTGGTCTTATTCTCTCCTGGTGGGATTAACAGCTGTATGCATATATGCACACACAGATATATAGTCATATATATGTGTGTGTGTATATATACATATAACATATACATATATATATATATATATATTAAATCACAACAATAGAAATGAAACTAGGGTAGTTGTGACGGTTTGTTTGTGAGACAGGGGCTCTATGTGGCCCTGGCTGTCCTTGAACTCACAGAGATCCACCTGCCTCTGATTCCCAAGCGCTGGGATTGAGGGTGCTTGCCACCATGTTGTGTGATGGTCAGTGTAAACTGTCTCGAGTGTCTACAATCTAGAATCACTGGACGACATTAGCTCATTCCTCTTTGTTCTTCACTAAGGATGTAATGTGATTAGCAGCTTCAAGTTCCTGCCACCTTGATGGGATGTAACCTGGAATGACAAGCCAAATAACCTCTTTGTCCCTTAAGTTGGTTGCTTTTATTCAGTATTTTACCACAGCAACAAGAAACAAAACTAAGGTAGAAACCGGTACTGAGAAGGAGGGCAGCTGTTGTGATAAACATGACCATGTGGCTTTTGGGCGAATAGAACTGTTTTGTGGGAAGAATGTGGAAGTGTTTGGTACACTGGTTTAGAAAATCCGTTCAATGATGAAAGCAGAGGCTAATGGGCATTCTAATGGGAGTGTGGAAGAACAGAATGTGAGAAAATGGAATATAATGTGGAGGAGGGCCTGCATAGAAGGTTACAGAGAGAAGAATGACTCTCAGGAAGTGGGCTGGGGCCATTCCTGTGACATTGTGACCAAGCACCTGGCTTCCTCCTGCTCTTGCTCTGAGGACCTGAGTGAGGTTAAATGTAAAGATAATGGTATTCCATAGAGAAGCCTCTTGTGCTGCACTGGAAGGGGAAGAGGGTCTGGAAGGCTCCATCTTGAGAAGATGCAAAGTCACTAAGAGGAAGAAAGCCTAAGGCATCCCATTCCTGGAAAGGAACTGCACAGGAAAGTGTGTCTTCAGCACACAGAAGCTGACCCAGCTGTGGTCCAGAGGGGAAAGGCTGTCAACAGAACTTGGCTACTGTCCACGTCGTGTCTGTTCTGAAGTCACAAAGGATGTAAGCGTAAGCATGCTGGTTCCCAGGGTGCAGTGCTTAGTGCTGTCAAAACCTGGGGGCAAGCCTCCAGGCACACTAGTGAGGGGCTGTCTACATTAATGCTGGTCTCCGAGTATGACATCAGGAGACTATCTTGGGCTGGACCATCCCTAAGCAGGGGAGACAAACACACATGAATCCACTGCATCCTGTTCCTGATTATGGATACAATGCAACCAGCTCTCTCTAGTCACTGTGGCTTCCCTGCTCTGATGGACTGTAACATGGAATTCAGAGCTAAAATGAAACTTTCCAAGAGTATTTCATCATCCAATAGAAGAAACCAAGACAGAGGACAAATGAATAAAAATCTATCTCTTTAAATAGCTGCAGTGTTAAATATTCAAAGTTTTAGTTTTCTGCATATTAGATTGAAGACAATTTAAAATATGAGTTCAAGAAATCTTTACTTACTAATATCTGCTGAAGATCAGTATATGCAGCCTCTAACCGGCGCTGGCAATCTGGGATCATCATCCGGGACTCTTGCAGGATTTCTGCCTGTAATAAGAACATTTGTGAGACATGTCAAGACGAGAACTAATGTGTCTTTATTTTATACCCTGGCATATAACTAATGATTTAGAGGAAATGAAAAGTAGAACTATGTTAAATGACTCAATGCTCTAATTCAAATTGGGCTTATCAGATTGTATTAACTGCAAAGTACAAGTTCTAAGCAGAACTTGCACAAAGTTTTGGGCTTTTCTCCCTTTTGGTAATCACCTTCTCATGGTAAGTGAAAATTAACTGGCAAAGCTTTTCATTCAGCACTTATTTAAAAGGCTATTTAAAGTAAATGATTCCCCTGCTGTCAGAAAGCACCTTTATCTAAAATGGGATCAGCTGGTTATATAAATATCCCCTGCATCTTTGGGTAATAAAGGAAAACAGTGTTCAGATAGTATCACAGGGAGATAATTACTGCATGAGAGAAGTTATTGAGTTATTGATCACATCATGTGCACACTGCAGGAGGGACTCACTGAAAGACAGAGGTAAGAGAAATGAAAAGCAAAGACCAGCAGGTTCATATTCTGATGCTTATCATGCATAAAAAGTTATTACTTATCCTTGGGCTTCATTTTAGGAGAGAGATTATTCTCCCCAAGCAGTTTGAGCCAAATTACCAATGTGGCACCCTCTGAATCTGAACTTCTTGCCTATTCTTCATGAAGACACTGAAGAATTAACCACAGGGACACTTATTCTGAGGGATGTTTTTGGAATGTACAATCTACCATTCAAAGCTATATTGTAACACATCAAAACACAAAGGAAAACTAAGAAACTCAGTCAATAGTTAATCAAGATGTTGGACTTAAGCCTTTTTCTTCAGTTGGCACAAAAGCTTTGTTTCCATAAATTATTCTCAGAGACAGATATTGTGATAATATTTTTTCTCAAAAAATGTTTGGTCAAAAGCTTTCAGAGAAAAAGGTACAAAATTAACCAAGATTACCTAGCTGAAATAAAACAGAATGCACACAATTTTATGGCAGTAATAGTTAATTACAATGGAAACGTAAGTAGGTCCCAGAATCTTCATGCTTTCTTTGACAATCTGTCATAGCTCATGCTGTGCTAAACCATCAAAGCACACAGTTACTTTCTATCCACATCCGCTTTCTTGGGTGGAAATACATGACTGAACTTAGAATGCTTTGACTATTAAGTCACAGATTAAAATCTCAAGTACAGGATCATGACTTTACTTTCAGGTAAACAGATATTTAATCAATGCCATTAAATTATCTGGTTTAAATCTATGTGAAAAATTGGCAACAGGAACATCTCAGATTTCTCCTGTGGAATTCCTGCAGAACAGCTTACAGGAATAAAATAATGAATTAAAAGAATTAGGTCAAACTCATGACAAGTTAAAATATATATTTACAGTTTTCCTCCAAGCCTTAATGTTACTGAAATAAACTTTAAGCAGCACTATCCAACATAATTTCTATTCTTTATTATCTCTTTGTATTAGTACAAATTAAGGTCTTCCGTGAATCTAGCAAGATGACCTCCTGACCTCCAACAAGGCAAAAGTCCATCCCCTGCATTCCACTCTGATTATGCACTAAGTTTCCGCAACATTCAGTCCCATAACCATGGGTTCCACATCTGCAGATTTAACCTACAGTAGACTGAAATTAAAAAAAAAAAAAACAAACTGCACTGAACACTTGTAATATTTGTCATTACTCCTTAAAAATAATATACCATAGCAACTATTTATATCATCTTGGTATCATCACTAATCTAGAGATTAATTAAAATACACAGCAATATGTGTACAGGTTATATACTCCACCATTTTCTAAAAGGAACTGGTCCAAGAACACTGAGGGCTGACTGCATGCATACATGTCAGGACGGGGGACACAGACTGCAAAGAGAAGGCTCAGTTTTGCAGTCCAACACAGGAGCACAAACATGAAGACATGAAGCCTGACACTGCTTCATGTGACACCGCCCCTGAACGCCAAAGGAGCACCCGGAAACCTGGATCCCACAGGCCACACCTGCACCAAATCTGCAAGCTGAGTGCTTCCCTCTAGAGCAATGAATCAGGACTGACAGGGATCATTTTTTTTATTCTCTGAGAATTTCATACAGTAAACTATCATATTCAGCTGTTCCCCAACTCCTCCCTGGCTCTCCCCAAATTGCTACCCAGCCAAGTTCTTGTTCTTTTTCAAAAACAAACAAAAAGGCCACAAAAAACCATGGAGTCCAATTTGTGTTGGCCAACTACTCCTGAGCATGGAGCCTGCCCTGGACCGGGGTTGGTATACCTGCCCTCAGCGACTTTCTCTCTCCAGCAGCTACCATTCGGGACAGTTCTCGACTGGGAGCCAGACTTAGTGCCACTTTCTGGGATTCCGTCTGGCAGCAGCTAACAACAGCCTCTGAGTCATGATGAGACAAAGAAGACACCCCCCAAATAGCCAACTGAACTAACCAGTGCTGTTCATTCAGAGTGTCGTCTTTCTTTAGAGGACCCAAACAGTGGTTATTCTAATGCTTACTGCATTATGTCTAGAGGAAATCAGGGTCTTGGCATAGTCACTGGACTCATAAGGAACCTTAGGGGAACACCATAGCGTGCCATCCCCAGTGATGTGAAACTGACTTTAAAACAAGTTATAACTTTTCTGAGTATTTATTTTGGTAAAATGGAAATTGGGGAAGAATAGGCAAGGCTTGCTTTATAACAATCTATAGATTGCAGAACTTAAAAGTTGATTGATTTCTTTTATGATCAAACATAAAAAGTGAAAAGTAAACATTCTAATTGATCTAATTGATAGGAATTCCTTTTTTTTTTTCTGTCACAGGAAAAGTTCTATGAAACAATGCGGCAACTGATTAGGCTAAGGTTTCTGGCTCCTTTGGTGAGCCAGATCTTGTAACCAGGGATGGACTAGACCTATAAGTTGTACCAGCCCACAGAATAATGTCAGCTGTCTCTGGAGCTAATGATATTCATATCAGCTTGTCAGATGGAGCTCTAGAAACTACTGCAGCATTAGTTAAGTCTTCTCTTTTATATAGTGGAAGGACGTTAACATGTGCACAGTGAATTAGGAATCCATTTGACTGTTTCCCTGGTTATTGCTGAATCCATTGAGGGGAAGCGGGGCAGTGTAAACTCTGATACACCAACAACTGTCATGAATGTAAATGGTGCAAGTATACCATCTAAAGCATGGAGATAGACTAACTGTATTCAACCATATGGCATTTAAGAAATTCACTTCGATGTAAAAAAACAAAAAATACAAGCATGGAAAAAGATATGGAACATAAAACAACAACAACAGCAGCAGCACAAGTGGCTACATTAGTATTATAGAGTAGAATGCTGCAGATCAAGAAATGCTGTTAGGGACAAAAGGAGTGTCACATTATTAGAACATTCTAAGCACATCAAGGTAACATATGATCCTGTGTATGAACTGAACAGATAAATAAATGAACATATATAGATGGGTTTCCATTCAACAATTTATAGAAATACTAGACAAAAATGAGCAAAGATAGGAAAGAACTAGACACAAGCACAGTAAGCTATGCTGCTTAAAAAAAACACCGCATCAGAAGAGAGGAAGGAGGGGAAACTGTGGTTGGGATGTAAAATCAACAACAACCAAACCCCAGTGCATCTTAGCAAGGAAACAACCCTCACGTAAGAGAGTGCAAATGCATCAAGCCCTGTCAACACTGCAGCAGGCCACACACTATGTCAACAGCAGTAAAAACTAAACAGAAACCTAAACACCACGCAATCATAGACAGTACAGTTCTATGACACAACAGTCAGCAACTGAAGAGGAGACTCTTCCCTGATAAACTAACCAAGTCAGCAGGGCAGTGTTAGAACATACCTTTACCTTAGCACGTGGGGGGGGGCAGAGGCCGTGGGGGGTGGGCAGAGGCCGTGGGGGGTGGGCAGAGGCCGTGGGGGGGGGGAGACCGTGGGGGGGGGGGGCAGAGGCCGTGGGGGGCAGCCAGACCTACACTAGTGCTGAGAGGAGGATTCATGGCACTGAGCTCCCATCATCAGCACAGTGAAGTGCTCTCAAATCCGTGCTCTTCCTCACAATAGAGAACAAGAGGCAGCACTTAATACAACACTTCAAGGCCGCGGCAGGAGGCCAGTCTGGTCAATTAGGGGGTTTCAGGACAGTCAAGGCTACACAGAAAGACCCTGTCAAAAGAAACAAAAACCAAGCAAACAAAAACCCCAAATCAAAACAGCAACAAAAAACAAAGAGAAAAAGGCAGCAAATAAACTCAAAACAATCGAAAGAAATGAAGTGATTATAAAAGTACAAATCGGTAAAATTACAAGTCAGAAAAATAGAGAGAAAGGCCAACAGAACAACAGTAAGTTTAAAGAAAAAGTTGATGCACTTCTGGCAAGACCAAGTGAGTAGGCACAAGTCACCAAAAGCAACACCAAACAGCTCCCGTAGCCACTGCAGAATGAAGAGGTCCCAGAGACAACTCTAATACTAGCAACCTGAAAGCAATGGACCCCACTCCTCAAAACTTACACAAACTACCCGAACCCCACCAATTCCATCGTCTCCTGCAAATTTCATGACTTCATCCTAATTTAAGATGAGTTCTATTCCACTGTGTGCATACAGCACACTTCCATTATCCATTCATTGTAGATGGATATCTGGTCTGCATCAATTTCTGAACTATCATGAGAAATACGTATTTTATTTTGGTGGTCTGCACATCAATTTGGGAGCTATTTCTAAATTTAAAGATGTAATTACACTTAGTATTTATCTAACTTGTATTTAATACTTAGAACTGGAGACCTGCAGAGCTTCATGGCCGAGAGCAACAATGGAATGCTTGTGTTCAAACAAGAGCGCTGTGTGACCTACGGCAGTTCAGTTATTTCACTAAGTTTCTGCTTTCTATCTTTGCTGTGCTTGTTGGAAAGGGCTTCACTAGTCCGTAGGCTGGCCTCCAGCTTGTAGTGATCCCGTCTCAGCTTTCCCACCACCCAGAGAACAGTCCCATCTCTGAGGGCTGTGGAAAGCCGACAGCAGTCAGCACAGTTCCCAAGTGTCAGCCTCACCTGCTTCTTAATGGCGTAGTTTTCACCGTCCTCAGCCTTCATCTTTTCTATCTTTTCTTCTTGCTGTTTTGCTTCTTTCTCATACATCACTTTTTCTTTGACCAACCTATAAACAAACCAAAAATGTTTTAGAGATTAGCTTTTTTCTCTAAAGGGTAACAAAGAAACTATGTAAATACAAGACACAGTTAAAATACAAACATGGATAGGCAAGATGGGCCAGCTACTTCTAGCCATAGAGGTGAGAGTCTTGTGCTCCAAGTCCTCTACTGGGGTGAAGCTGAGCGTGAACGCAAGGAGCACACACTCCAACATTAAGAAGGAAACCCACTCTTGCCTTCTGCAATCTAAAAGTAGAAGTTAACACTTTTGTACTGCCTTTTTATTGATGCTTTCTAAAACTCTGTAATACACTTAGTTTATTGGGGGAAACCCACCAAATCTCAATGAAAGATTAGATTATTTTCAGCAAAAGCCCTGCTTACTACTTACAGGAAACTTAATTTTATGTCAGCCTCTCCTTTATGCAAGGAACTAGAATAGGTAATTTAAAGATAGTTCTCTCACAGACAATTAGTAGACACAAACTAGCACCAACAGTGTTCAATCAAGAAAAGGTACAGATCGGGGAATTCTGGTAATAGGGAAACATGCAAAACAAAAACTCAATTAACCATAAATAGCTCAGTCTCCCTTAATTCTAGTTAATCTAAGTTTAATATAAAAGTATTGTGCTGACTAGTTTTTATGTCAACCTGGCACAAGCTGGAGTCATCTGAGAAGAGAGTGTCAATTGAGAAACTGTGGTGGACAAGCCTGTAGGACATTCTTAGTGACTGATGGGGAGGGTCCAGGCCCAGCTCCAGCCCCGGCGCCGGCCCCGGCCCACTGTGAGTGGGACCACTCCAGGGCTGGTGTTCCTGGATGCTAGAGTGAAGCAGGCTGAGCAAGCCCATGGGAGTCAGTCAGTAAGAAGTGCTCCTCCACGGCCTCTGCTCCTGCCCTGACTTCCCTTGGGATGGACTGTAATCAACTGAGACATGTGAGATAAAATAAACCCTTTCCTCAAGCTGCTTTCAGTCATGGCTTTGTTTGTTTGATTTTTGTTTTGTTTAAATCACAGAAGTAGAGTGGTTTGAATGAGTGTCCCCCATAGGCTCATACATTTGAATGCTTGGTCCTGGCTAGTGGAACTGTTTTGGGAAGGATTAGGAAGTGTGGTCTTGGAGGAGGTGTGTCACCAGGTATGGGTCTTGAGGTTTCAAAGAGCCAGGCCCAGTCTGTCAGTGTGTCTCTCTGTCTGCCTTCTGGTCCCCGCCCCTCCCCACACCCACTGCCTCTAATTTATGGATAAGATGTAAACTCTCAGCTACTGCTCCAAGGCCATAACCTGCCTGCCTACTGTCATACTCCCTGCCATGATGACCATGGACTAACCCTCTGAAACTGCAAATATGCCTCCAATTAAATGCTTTCTTTTGTAAGTTGCCTTGGTCATGGTGTCTCTTCACAGCAATAGAAAAATAACTAAAGCACACAGCAAAGAAAAAAGTTTTCTGACTCCATCACATTAAAAACAGCTTCCATCTGACTTGCTTAATTCTAACCCAACATGTAAAGGGAGGGAAACACTATGGAGAACATGGTAATGAAGATTTTAAAGTGTATTTCCAAACATAATTTGATTTTTATAGTTTAACTAGATTGAATTTAAGCTCAGAAGTCTTTGTTGGTTTTTGTTTTTGTTTTTGTTTTTTGAGACACGGTCTATTATGTATCTCTGGCTGTCCTAAAACAGCTCTGTAGCCCAGGCTGGCCTCAAACTCAGAGCTCTGCCTGCCTTTGCCACCCAAGTGCTGGGATCAAAGGCGTGAGGCACCATGCCCGACTAAACCCACAAGTCTTTCAAGCCTGGCCAGGCAGCACCAGTCTCCTCTGCACTCTTGCTGCAGTGCAGGAGCCTTTCCTGTGGAGTTGGTCACCACATGCTAATACTACCACCAATTCTACTTTGGAACTCAAACATCCTAGTCAGCTCCTACCCTGGGCCATTCGGTGTTCTTTCTAGACGGAAATACAAAACAAACAAACAAACCACTAACAGTAGATAGCTATGTAAGCCTCATACACTTAGACCCTGGAATACTGTCAATGAAAAGCAAAATACAAGACTGACTTTGCACTTTGAGTTGGGAAAACATGAACAATAAAAGGATGCTCAAGAAACAAACAGCAAAGGAGTAAGAAATTCCTGTCTAGTTAACTGAAGAAAGGCCTGCTGATTTGGGGAGGGAGGTAAAAATGTAAACGGGTTTTAATTTTATGCCTTCCAATAAAGTATGAGCTTTTTATCATATATAAATCACTTTCACTTAAAAAAGAAGTGCAGTAAATTTTTAATAATTTTCAAACTTGCTAGTTTCCCCATTGGTTAAATTCATGAATTTTCTGGACAAAGAATCTACCTAATAGTGTAATTCTCTGAATGCTGCTTTCCTTTTCCAAACATTACTTAAAATAATTTCAAAGTAATGCTATTGCAGCTTAAAGGCAAAATTAACTGAAAATATTTTCTATTACTCTTACAAACCTACTTCTCCAAACAGCAAGGCAGCTTCAAAAAATCCATTGGTTCTAACTAGCTAGAAAAGCTTACTATTAAGGAGAGCTGTAAGAAGTATAAAGGACTGATAACCCTTAGTGGGATGATCAAGTAACAAACCACCAGTAACATGACGTGTAGCACACAACAGAACATTTACATATGAAGTCCAGCACTGCTAGTGAGGTCCAGACAAACTCATTTGTGCTAGTGGTCCTATAAACTGAAGAGCAGAAGTTCCAAGGATGGACGACGTGTTGTAAAAGGTCTTGGAAGTCTTGCTAAATATGGTTCAAGTACAAACTCAATGGAGATGTAAGGAATATCCACGTGGCTCCTTCAGAACAGCTGCCCCTCACCACAAGTTTGGGAAGTGTTCTGTAGAAACCCATGTTTTCACTACAAAACTCACAAGTGCAAATTTCACACATTTAAACACACTGCTCATAATATAAGTTTTTGGGGGAAATCAAGAGCTTCTGACCTTGCACCTAAAAACTCTGATTTTTAATTTTCTAAATTTATTATCCTAATTTTATAGTTTTAAGAATTATAAACATTATTTTCAATGTATTTATGGCCATTTAATACCTAATATTCCAAAACCAAGTATAGAAGTGGCAGGCCAGTACAACTAGCATTGTTAACAAGGGGTAAAGGGAGAGGGGGAGATGGCTCAGAGGTTAAGAGCATCTTCTGCTCTTAACGAGGACCCATGGCAGCTAACTTGACACTACAATTCCAGGGGATCTGACACCCTCATCTACCTCCACAAGTATCACTCATACACATGGTTTACTTATGTACATGCTGACAAAAAGTTACACACAAGTAAATCTTTGGCTGGGCGGTGGTGGTAGTTCACGCCTTTAATCCCAGCACTCGGGAGGCAGAGGCAGGTGGATCTCTGTGGGTTTGAGGCCAGCCTGGTCTACAGAGCTAGTTCCAGGACAGCCAAGGACAGAGAAACCCTGTCTCTAAAAACCAAAAATAAATAAATTTAATGTAAAATTCTTTAAAAATCCTGGCAAAGGGCCTACAGAGGCATTTCTTTAGGATGACATACAAACATGCAGTAAGCACATGAGAAAATACCCAACCTCATCCATGAGGAATGAAGTAACACTGAACAATCAGATATCTACGATCAGTCAGATCATGAGTGTCAAGTATTGGGAAAGACATGGAGAGAAGCTGAAAGCATTAAACAATGCTGATAGAAATGAAAACTGATACAGTTGTTTTGAAGTTGGCTATTTCTCAAAATATTAAACAAATCAAAATTATAATCCGTCCCAATGCTACTCCTAAATAGATACCCTAGAGAAACTGAAACAGAAGTCCATATGAAGTCTATGTATATGAATGTTGATAACAGCTTATGTGCAACAGCCAAAACATGACAACTCAAAACTCCACTTCCTGGACAAACAGAATGGTATATCCATTCACTGGAATATTACTCAGCAATAAAAAGGAGTAAATACTCTAGGGGAGAATCCACCACAATTATTCTTCTAAATGGACATAACAAACTGATTCCTAATGACATCATTATACCTAGATATTAGTGCATCTCTCAACCTTCATGAAGAAACATCCCTAACGTGGTACATCCTTAGCATGTTACGTTTTTTGTTTGTTTTTGGTAATTAACAGAGAAACCTACAGCAGGTCAGGCTGCAGAGAAGAAGAGAATACAGAATGTGTAGTCCAAAATGGGACAACCATATCACACCTTCCAAGGCTTGGGGATCACTGCAAAGGGAAAGAGTTGGAAGACGGAGAGAGGGTGGATGACAAGGAAACAATGTCCTTGGGACACAGCAGGCAGCTGCATGTGTGAATCCACACTGCACGTGCGACAGTACGCACAAGTCCTATACCGTCTCCAGCCAGACAAAACCCCAGCATGCGGGGGGTGGGAGAAGGCAAGAAGTTCCAGTAGAGCTGAGGAGTTACTGGCAACTGAGAGCTATTGTAGAAGAGTGGGTTCTCTTCAAGGCAGGTAGATCATGCTCTAGCATATGGGCAGCACAAACTGAATTGGATGGATTTAAAAAGGACATGGAGTTGGGTTGGTAGGGAAGGGAGGTGGTTCTGGGAGGAATGGGAGAAGAGATGAAAATGATAAAAATTCACTGTATAAAATTCTCAAAGAACTAAAAAGGGAGGACACTAATTCATGCTACAACAAGATGAACCTTGAAAACATGCTGTGAAAGCAGCCAGACATAAGAGGCTACAAACTGTATTGATCTATTTATAGGACACCCACAGAACAGGCAAGTATAAGAATGCAGAGAAACAAGGAAATCCGTGGTAGCCTAGGGCTGGTCTGTTTCTGACATTGTGAAACCGTTCTACACAGGATACCATCTGAGTGACAGGAGTACACTTCTGCAAATACACCAGACACTTTGTGACTATGTGAACCGCATCACAATAACTCTACCACCCCAAAGGAGGAAATCTGTGACCCCAGGATGAGCTTCAGGAAAAGGTCCGAGTCCTGATCAATCAAGCCCAACAGTGGACAAAAGAACAGTATGCACAGAAAACGGCCTTTTACTTGTAATTTAGGACTGATGCTATTGCTCTTGCTCTTGTTGATTCTCCCAGAGGTGAAAGGGGAGCCGCCTACTGCTGAAGATACCATGCACTTCAGACACAGGCCAAAGGCTCCTGGAGCTGGATCGGACCTGAATGTCTTGAGGACTAGCTTTCATGATTCCAGAAGGCGCCGTGCAATACCAACCGTCCTCCCAGCCATGAACAACGGCCAGCACAGTCCGATAACCCACAGGTGCAGTGGTGGCACACACCCTAGCGGTAACCACCTTCCCTTTAACTAGATCTAAGACCCTATCAACAAGCGGAAGTCACGTATGGTACTGGAACCCTACCTAACTACTCAGTGCTAGTGCAGTCATGGAACTTGGAGGAGAACCTATAACCACTAAACCACCATGATCCTAACTGTACTCTCAATATTTGTCTTTATACTCAGATAGGTGTAGTCCTCACTCCTCATCAAGGAAACTTTTCTTTGCCACAGACAAAAACCATTACAGAAAATCACAACAAAATTGTAGAGCCTAGTCCCAATGGATATGTTTTTATATATATATATATATATATATATATATATATATATATATATATATATATATAAAACAATTAATGAAAAAAGGAGCCATAAATTTGAAAATTAACAAGAGGGGTTACATGGGAGGGTTTGGAGGGAGGATAGAGAAGGAGAAAATTATGTAATAAATCTCAAAATATAATAATTTTAAAACTTCATTAACAATAATTTTTAATATTAAAATGAAATCTTCATTGATTGAGATTATAATTTCAAATAAAAGTACCATGAAATCACTATAAATAATCATCTTAAAGGTCCCTTTAGATAGTTAAAAAAATATTGCTAGAATAGAGGTAATGAATTGCCACTCCGAGTGAAACCTCAAGATGATTTTATTTGACTGGCAATGCTGTAAAGCAAGAATAAAAAGACACAGGAGAAGGAGGGAGGCAGAGGGGAAGGGAGAGAAGAAGTATTAGGAGAGAGAAGTTTATCCATACATTAAAAAGCTGGGATACTACTTGGTGTACAGCCCTTGCTTAGCAAGGATGAGGCCCTGGGTTCCAAGGCTGGCACTTCAGAAAGAAGCTGGGAGAGTTACCTCTGGACTTACACTTTGTCTCTGCTGCCTTACTCGGGAACAGGGGAGCTGTATCCTCACTCCTGGATGGAGCTTTCAGATGAACTGCCCCACTTCACACACTTCTATTTTTCAAACACACAGGCTGTGGTGGTTTGAATGAGAATGCCCCCTACAGGCTCCTATATTTGAATACTTGGTCCCCCGTTGGTGGAATTGTTTGAGAAGGACTAGGAGGCATGGTCTTGTTGGAAGAGGTGTGTCTCAGGGGAGGGCTTTGAAGTTTCAAAAGTCCACACCCTTCCCAGTTGGCTCTCTCTGCCTCCTACTTGCAGATAAGGATGCAAGATCTCAGCTCCTGCTCCAGCTCCATGTATGCTGCCATGCTCCCTGCTATGATGGTCAGGGAAGCTAACACTGAGATGGTTAAGTCTCATTAAACTCTTCCTTCTATAAGTTACCATGATCATGGTTTCTGCACAGCAATGGAAAAGCAACTAACACATAGGTCTTATGCTTGTCTTCTGCAAGCTTTGAACTTTTGTGCTGTGTCATCTTATATTCCATCAACGCCACAGAGTTGCTGTTTTTAATATCACTATGTAACTACTATTCATGTGTACTCAGAACCTACTGCATTTGCAACAAATATTTTTGGTTGCTAAACTCCTGAAAAAAGGTAAGGAACTACATAGTAGTTAGTTCTTCCATCTCCCTGGCAGATATGCAACAGAAACAATTTAAAGGAGACTACTTTGGCTCAAGGTCTGAGTAAATGTTTACCCGACTCCTCTGCTTCTGGGCCTGTGGTAAAGTAAAGCATGACAGGAAAGGAAGGATGGGGTAGAACTGTTTACCTCATGGTGGCCAGGAAGTAGAGGCAGAATGGGGCCGAGAACAAGGTCCATTTTTCCAGGGCATGTCCCAGTGATCCACTTCCCCAACAAGCCTGACTTCTTGAGAGTGCCATCAGATTACAAATCTATCAAGGGATTAATCTGTTGAATAAGTCGGCGATCTTAGGAAGGCAACAAAGCCCCAAATGCATGAATCTTTGGGGGGCAACTCAGATTCAAACCATAATGAGCTCGATAGGCTACCAGAGTGCAGCACATTCTAAAACATCCTGTAATTCCAAGATATTATTAGGGCTAGCAACCGATGGCCAGGGCCAAACCAGGTCAAGAACTATGAACAGGTTAGATTTATGTTACAGGTGCTCACTGTAATCTGAATGCTTAAGAAATGAGCCTGAAAAATGTGAATACATTTACCTTTTAATATTTTCCATTTAAAGAAGTAAACAGAGCAATTCTGGAGCAGAACCAAAGTGACAGACAGTAATGGAGAAATGAGAACATAGTGGTGACTCCTCAGGGAAGTAACAATGAAAACATCTGACTTAATCTCAGCCACCCCACTAACTACATTATCCTTGTCTATGAAGAACAGCAGGAACAGCCCCAGCAAAATTAGGGACATCCTCCTACTTGCCACATGTGACGTGCAAATGCTCAGGAAACAAGTTATTGGACAGAAAAACTACTGCCCTGGAAAAGGGAAAGATCACCCAGCTATTGAGAACGAATAGTGCTAGCACGCACAAAGAACACACAATAGCAACAGTTCCATTCTATAGTGTCAATCAATGAACAGGTGACAAGTTACATGATGCTGAAAATACAGCTGTCAGTGACACAAAGCATCACACCGGGCAGACAGCAGCTTATGAGGCATCAAGACTCGGGACTGAGGCCACTGTCACATCACAGTGCAATGAACATCCCCACCCATACACTACATGTATGTACAATACATACAAACGTGCTCTGTCTTCAATCTGAACTGCCCCTAAAAGTCTGTGTGTTAAAGGTAGGGCTGCCAGCTCAGGGGGTTGGGGGAAGGGACTGGATCATGAGGTCTGCACCTATCCATGGAGTCACAATCTAATGCCACCTTAGGGAGATGATGGGAACTAGGAAGTTGGACCTGGTACAGGAAGTACTAAGGTAGGTCACTGTAAAGGTAAGATTCAGTCCCTCTCTGTCTCTATGCTTCTTGGCTGCCATGAGGTGTTTTGTTTTTTCACCATAATGTTCTGTCCCAGCACAGGCCCAGGAACCCTGAGTCCAGATAGATCCTTGTTCCCTAGGTTGTGACCAGATCTTTATCTGACAACAGTGATGAGAAACTAACACACACACACACACACACACACACACACACACACACACACACACACACACACGGCCATTGTGGCTGCCTAGCAATGTGGTCCAGAAGCTTTTGTAACTCATTTGTGGGAAGCATTGGGAGTTTGGGGAAACCGGCTTGGAAAAGCTTCAAGCGCTATAACTTGTAGAGCTTACTTAGTACTTACTAAGCTTGCAGCCCAGAATCCCAAAGGCACATGGATAGTGAAGGCGAGACTTAAGAGATTTCAGGTGGGAACTCCATCAGGAGCTGTGACAGAGGACCTGGGCTGTAAAATGGAATTCTTATGCGATTACAGCTGACCTTGCTCAAATGTCAGCCACAACTCAGGAAGGAGTATTTGCTGGGACAGGCTATCTCTCCAAATAATCTGTCCAAACAATTCCAGAAGAGCCTGCAGATCCCCACAGCTGCACCAATTCCTCATTCCCAAGACCCTTACCTGTCCCTATAAAGCAGGGCTTCTCAGCCTTCCCAATGCTTCGACCCTTTGATGGACCCTTGATTCGACCCTTTCCTCATGTTGTGGTGGTGGTCCTCGGCCAGATGATTATTTTAGTTGCTACTTCATAACTGTATTTTCGCTACTGCTATGAATTGTAAAATTAAATATATATGTTTTCCGATGGTCTTAGGGAACCTCTGTGAAAGGGTCATCCGACCCCCAAAGGGTCACAACCCACAGACTGAGAGCCACTGCTATAAAGGGTCCCTGCCAGCTTTCCCCCTGCAGAACCTCTGCTCCTGACCTTCACTGTCTGAAATAAACAGACTCATCTGTTGAGGTCGGCCTCTGGTCTCTTTCTGCCTTCTGTCTCTTTACTTTGCACTCCAAAATCTAATGAACAGGACCGGAGCCATTCATGGCTCACTGTGGCAAACAATCTGTTCCCATCTTGTGTATGACTTCAGCCCCTGTGGGAGGTGAGGATGAACAAAAGGGTGATGTCTAATTATCTGATGAAGGAAACTGCAGTGCGGGGCAGCAGGCAGGCTGAGTCTGGATGACTAGCTGCTTTTAGTCAGGGCTATACTGACAACTGATCCCAAAAGCAGAACACAAAGGCGTTTAGTGAAAAATTGCAGTCTGGCTAGAAAAGGTGAGACAGCTGAAGAAAAGAGCCCTACAAGAAAGACACGACTCCACAACAGGAAATCCTGAGCATTTCAGGAGGGGTTGGGTCCTGTGCACCCCAAGCTCCAGGGTAAAGGAGTAGACTTATTTGGAAGAGAGTAAAGGGGCAGGGTCACCTAGAGAAGTGACAGGGACTGAGCCGACAGGAGACCCAGGTATGATTCAGACGCTGCTGGTCTTCGAGTCCCGGAGAATGACACAGACTTACAGGGTTTTGGAGGCTCCTTCTTGCTTCCTGACTGCCACAGTGAAGCAGCTGTCCCACGCCAACCCTTCCACCATGCTATCCCGCCACCACAGGCTCAGAACGAACGCAGCCAGCTGACCATGACTTGAAACCATGAACCAGAAGAAATCCTTCCTTCCTTAGGTAATTACCCCAAGCATTTGGTCAGAACAAAACCAAACAGAACACAAGCACGCTATATTTTCTTCTTATAAAATACTGAAAAGATGTAGAGTGTCCAAGGTAAAATTAGATTAGTTCTTTCTAGTCAACCAACAGTTATTTTCTTTTCTTACTAAAGTGACAAACCACTTGTTACTCATTATTAGTAAAACAAAACAAACCCAAATGTTAAATCAATCTATTCCTATTTTAGTCCACCATTTAGTAAGTTCCTTTAAAGACAATATATCAGATTTCACAGTTTAAACAGTAATAACCATATCAAAATTTACACTAAAAGGATTGTAAAAAGAAAAACAAAAACAAGGAAAACAACAGAGAGAGAGAGAGAGAGAGAGAGAGAGAGAGAGAGAGAGAGAGAGAATTTGAGTGAACTGAACACAGTAGGGGTGATGGGGGAGCAGAAGGGGCTGGGAGATGGCTCAGTTGGCAAGGTGCTGCCATGGAAGCTGAGGGACTACTGAGTTTGATCTCCAGCTTTCATTTTAAAAGCCTGGTGTGGTGACAGACAGATGCCTAGAGCTCGATGGCTAGCCATCCTACCCTATCTCCAAGCTTTAGGTTCCAGTGGGAGACCCTATCAACATACAACACTGACAGCTCCTGAGAAATGACACCCAAGGTTGACTTTCGGTTTCCATGAGCATGTGCACCTGTGAGCATGCTCACAAAAATATAAAAGCAGAGGAAATCCAGCAATCTTAACTGAACAGGTTTCGTAAGTGCCAAATAAGCTCACGCAAAAAGAAATCCTCATGGCCATCAAGAATTTCCAAACTAGCCAGGTGGTTGTGGTGTATGCCTATAATCCCTTATCCAAATCCTCATGGGTACTAGGTATCAAAGAACAGTATTTTTTGTGTTGTTTTGGTTTTTAGGTCTTTCGAGACAGGGTTTCTCTGTGTAACAGCCCTGGCTGTCCTGGAACTCACTCTGTAGACTACCCTGGCCTTGAACTCACAGAGATCAGCCACCTGTCTTTCGAGTGCTGGGATTAAAGGCGTGCACCACCACTGCCCGACTAGAACAGTCTTATTCTAAATATCTTACCCATCATTTAGCCACTTTTAATACAATTCTCAAGCTTCTGAACGCACAACAATAACCCTATGTTTAATGTGCCCAACTATGACTAGTGCTGCTAGCTTCCTACTTAGAAGTCAAGTAGATAAGAGAAACCAATCTAGGTTATGACCATCCAAGAAGTCTTGTCTCTCAAATCAAGTCAACCCTAGTACCCTCATCTCGTGCTGAGTGATGGTATGGATATGTGCAAGTGCCTCAGTGTAGCAAGCTTTCTTGGCACCACCAGCCCACAAATAATGACCTAGAGAGTTATTATAATTATGAAAAAGATAATGAATAATAATAATTCATTATTCAGTTGGGTGGTGGTGGCACATACCTTTAATCCCAGCACTCCAGAGGCAGAGGCAGGCAGATCTCTGTGAGGTCGGCTGGTCTACAGAGCAAGATCCAGGACAGCCAGAAAGAACTGTTACACAGAGAAACCTTGTGTGACAAAACAAACAAACAGATACAATCCTTACAGTCTTAGGTAACCTGAGCTAACAACGTTTGCACTGACACTACTCAGTTACACAGGACAGAGATCATGGTCCTCCCTCTGACGCTAGAACAGTTCAGTCCAAAACAACAAAGCATCAGAACAGAGACCTCACCTTTTTATCTTTCCATTCTTAAATGAATGTGAATGAAGATTAAATGATAAAACCCAGTTCCTTTTATTATATCAAGAAATATCTACATAAACCTGTATACGACTATATTTTATGCATAAGACTGTATTTTATACTTCAAAAAATTTTATCCAAAACTTTAAAAACTTTTGTTTTTAACAATCTTGGTAGTTATTGGAAGCTAAACTCCAGAATAAATATTACCTTTTATCTCAATCATATTTTCAATTTATAAAACACTTGTGTGTCCAACAGTAAGACATCAGAAGAGGGCAGGCAGGGTAGCTAGAATTAGCACCAAAGGCACTACAATAACAATAGTTATTGTAACAATAGTTTTATGGCTAGGCTGTCTATATGCACAGGATAAGACTTCAGAATCTTGATTTATTGTGTACCATCTATAAAGTGTATATAGTTAAAATTTGGAGTTATTCCCTACTAATTCTTTTTATGGTTATTAAGAAGCTCCAAGCGAGACATTCTACTGTCCCCCACCTTCAAACAACAATAAATCAAGATTTGGGGATCAGGGCTGGGGATATAGCTCAATGATAGGATTCCTGCCTAGCATGCATGAAGTCGGGATTCAATCTCCACTACCACAATAAACATACAAATAAAAAGATTTTGAGGTGAGTAGAGAATTTTCAGCAGTATTGTACCTTCTTCAAGCTGAAAACTGCACTAGACACAGACAGACAGGTGAGGTAGGGCTGGAGGTTGTTTGCTCTAAATGGATACCTCCTTCTCATTCTTCAGTCCCTCTTCCCATCTTCTAAGCCGAACTTAAATGCTCTTATCATTAGGGCCATTCACCACTAATCCTCTCCTGAGCCCACGCTGACACTGGAGCCTATGGATCTTCACGGTCATTGTCATAGTGTCCATATTTTGTCTATTTTTGCTCTTGAAAGCTCTTGAAAGCAAATTCCCTTAAGGACTGGTGTTGTGCCTTATACCAGCATCTAGCAGGGTATGCAACTCACGGGTGTTTACCGAATGTACTCATAATCATTCTGAGGTAAGCAGAGTAGCTCTCGACATGCCCTTCTTCAAAGAAAAGAAATGACTAACGTAAGGCCATGTGGCCAGGAAATGTGAAGTCAGGATTTCATTATGAATGTAAGCACTGTATATCCACCAAATGATCACGTTCAGAGTAAAGGAAGTAATTTAAAAACCTTGAATGTCTTTTCCCTATTCCAAAAGTGAAGTAGTTCCATGTTATAAGATTGAAATAGCACAAAAGAGGACAATGTAAAGACAACTTGTCCTACTTTTGACAGCAGCTACTCAGCTTCCAAAAGTGGAAGCAATACATTGTTCTTGTACAGCCTAAATGAAAGAAAATGAATGCTTAATTTGAAGGCATTTGATACCTTATTTCTCCCAGTACCCATTAATTAATCAATTAAACTGGAGATGGTTCAAGTTCTATTAACTGCTGAAGTAGAATATATGCTCTAATTAATTTTAATAAATAAGTTAGACAAGACATATTCTGTAAACAGATAAAATGCATGCAAAATCCAAAATCGATATAACTGTTTCAAAACTACAAACCTCAGTAACTCAAAAACACTAATATAAAACAATATTTCACTAATTCTCTAAATTGTTCCTTAAAGTTATGAGATGTCAGTGAGATTAAGAACTCAGAGATTAAGAGCATTTCCTGCTCTTTTAGGGGACCTGAGTTCCATTCCTAGCACCCATACTGGGTAGCTCACAATCATAATCACCTGCAACTTCTGTGTCAGGGGATCCGATAACCTCTGGATTCCACAGACAATACACCCAAGTCTGTCTCTCTCCACACAGGCACAGGTGTGCACATGCATGCATATGCATACACACACACACACACACACACACACACGCACGCACGCACGCAAGCACGCACGTGCACACATACACACACCATTTTTTCTTTATAACAGTTAGTAAATCTGATCTGAAAATTCAAGAGTTGATTTTTTTTTTAATTTTTTAATCACAGTCTGATGATTCCCAGACTGTGAAGTCCTCCAAGTCTTTGCTGCCCAACCTTAAACATACCAATACAATTCACAAAATTTGTGTACTATTTTAAATCCACTACCCATTTACTACTTACTCAAAGTAAAACATTTACAAGCCACTGATCTGTATTAGCCAATGAACCCTGTAAAGGCTTCACTGTGATAACTGGAGCCACACCCAGGACGCATGAACAGCATATATATATATATATATATATATATATATATATATATATACACACACACACACACACACATACATACACACATCATGTATTTATAGGATTTTATAAACACCACAATGTCATGCAAATAACTGTCCTACATAGCTCCTTGCCTACTCCAGATGAGAAATGTGGTAGTGTCTTTCAAGGCCCTGTAAACTGGACTAGAACTCACTATGTAGACCAGTCTAGCCTTAAACTCACAAAAATCTGTCTGCTGTGAACACACATCTATGACAAATATCCCTTTCTGTCATCTACCTAAAAGACTCAGTATCTACAGTACTGAGAGTTAAATAAAGACATAGAAATAAAACTATAGTAAGTGATTCAAGCCTGTATGTATACAGATAAACTCCTTCAACTGAACATACAAATGTAACCAAATTTCTATTACTCAACACTTCTTTTATAGAGAAACAGCTCTTCCACAATAGATAGCATGAAGAGAGTTTCTATGAGCAAGTAAACCTGGGAAACACTATCTGCTCCAGCCTCCTAGCATCCACACAGAAAGTGAAGGAACACACATGAAATGCTGTCTCTCTCAGCCCTGCTCAAAAGATTTTGAGCACAGAATTCTTTCTAAACATACTCAGGAAGATCTAGTGAGACAGATTCTACTGGATAGCATATTGGGATCCTAAATGAAGACGGGTAATAATAAAAATTTTTGATGTAGGAACTGACAAATTTTTGTTTCCAAATTTCTATACCATATTAAATAAAAATGTTTCATTCAAAGTTTCCCATGTACAGAAGTAAAATATCAGTCATTTAAAGAATACATTTCTTAAATGTTAATCTGGCAGCAAAACAGAACAGCCTAATTATACAATACTAGCAAGTTTCTAAATGAAGTCACAATGAACATGCTGTCTAACAATCTCATCCCTTAAAACTCCCATTTCCTAAAATAAAATTTACATTTTAGTAGAAAGTAACCAGCTATTCTATCTTGTGCTACTAACAAAACATTTAATTAAAAATTATATAGCAACAACTAAAGCTTTATAAAAATCTGACCCAGTTTTTCCTACTCAAGTTTATTTCTTTAGCTTAGACATCTCAGATACTGCATCTAAATGGTAATAAATACTTCACTGTTCTTTGGCCACAACTAACTATAAAGGAACACAATTTTAAAATAAGACAGCTTCTATAGCAAATGTTATTTAAATAACTGCTTTAAAACTGGGACCATGACTAAATAGTTTTAGGAAAAAAAGAATCGGTGTGACACCTTTCCCTCACAGCTCTTCTGACCTTCATCAGCAAATAGCCACTAATTTAAACTTCCAGCAGAGCCCAAGGAAGAGAATAGCATGAGGAAGAGAATAGCATTTTTATTACCCAAAATACTCCATCTAGCTTCAGTGCCATGAGAAAGCGCATTTTCAACTTCCCAACCATCTGATTTAAGCTGGAAAAGTAACTCTTTTTTTTTTCCTAACTACGATTCATCTAAAAAGAATATTGAGATTGCTTTAAAAAAAAAATACATGTAGACTATTTTGTGAAATTTTATTCTCCTGGTCCTTTAGCTACTGTGGTCTCTGCCACTAAAGCCACTTATTCACTTCACATACTACAGCAATAAGGAGATATTCTAAAGACAATGTAATAATACATTTCATATCTCAAATCTTCTGTAAAGACATGAAAAAACTGGATGATATCAATGATTACAAAATCAGCTTATTAAGATGTATATCTATGGAGACTCTAAGTGCCTACATTATTCAAAGAGTTCGTTCACAAAAATACCTTTAGACTATTTTTAGTGTTTCTAAACATTTTAAATAGACTTCAATGTTTTTCCATTCAAATAGCTGCATGTATGGTTTAGCCAATAATTTACTTTAGGTAATAAATTTACCACTGGATAATTTGTTCTTCAATGTACACAAATCTAGCACTTCCTTGTATACATAGACCAGAACTTTCAACTGCAATCATCTAAATAATTTATAAACTAAATTTATTTTCATAATAAATGTACAAGG
>NC_134866.1:71370967-71493467 GCF_049852395.1 Peromyscus maniculatus bairdii | reverse complement strand
AGTTCAACCCGAGAGCAGCTACCCTCAGAACATCTTCCTCCCACTCCTTCTTCTCTCACGGGAAAGATGGCTTTGTTTTGGCTAAAGAGATGGTTCAGCTGGCAAGGGCGCCTGCCACCAAGCCTGGCAATCTGAGTGGTACGGTAGACGAGAACCAACCCCTGGAAGTTCTTCCCTGATCGCTACACATGACCATCTTTAATTTAAAAGAAAAGCTATGAGTTTTAATGTTTGTTTGTTTTGGTTTGGTTTTTAAAGGTGGCTAGAGGGATGGCTCAGGGCTTAAGAACACCAGTTGCTCTTCCACAGGGTCCAGGTTTGATTCCCAGCACCCACGTGGTCCGAAACTGTCTGCAACTCCTGTTCCAGAGGCTCCACGGCCCTCTTCTGACCTCCTTGGGCACCAGGCATGCATGTGGTGCACAGATATACCTGTGGCAAAAGATGCATTCACACAAAATAAAATTTAAAAAAAAAACATGTTTTAAATATACTTCCCTTATTTAAAAAATGATAATGGGCTGGAGAGATGGCTCAGAGTTTAAGAGCACTGGCTGCTCTTCCAGAGGTACTGAGTTCAGTTTCCAGCAACCACATGGTGGCTCACAACCATCTGTAATGAGATCTGATGTATATATAATAAATACGTAATCTTTTTAAAGGAGATGTTTCTATTAGTACTTAGCTACAACACACTAGGATGAAACATGTGGCCAGTTGTTTCCTACAAAGGGCAAGTCCTATGCCCTATCCTGGTCATCAGGATGGTCTACAGGACAACAGATATACAGATGGGACTGACAGGGTGAGTTCCTAAGATGGAAAGGTCAAGGACCATCCAGACTGCTGAAAGGCAGGCTGTTGTGGTGATATACTGTGCACCCCCATAAAACTTACTTTGGGACCAGAGGACAGAGCCAGCCACTAGACAGAGACCAGACAGAGATGGCACACACCCTAAATCCTATCACTAGGGAGGCAGAGGTCCTCTGAATCTCTGTGAGTTCAAGGCCACACTGGGAGCAGAGCCAGGCATGGTGGCAGACACCTTTAACCCCAACACTTGAGATCTCAATCCTTTGCTTGGGAAGCACACAGGCCTTTAACCCCAGGAAGTAAGACGGCAGGGCAGAAAAAGGTATATAAGGCCTGAGGAAACAGGAACTCACTGTCTTGGGCTGAGGATTTCCTAGAGGATTTCCTAGAGCTTGTGGCTTGGCTTGTTCTACTCCACTGATCTCTCAGTTTTCACCCCAATATCTGGCTCCGGGTTTTTTTTTTTTTTTTTTTTTTTTTATAATAAAACCGTTTAGCAAATCATGTTACAGGCAATGGATAATGGTGAAGCTTGAGATAAACACCTCAGGATCTGCCATCTCGAGATCTATATCATCGATAGCTACTTAATTGGCTATAAAAATAGGCTCACAGAACACAAACTTGCGGTGAGGGGGGTAAGTCCAAGGGCCTCTTGCACACCACAGTGACTAAAATTATACACTTGAAAACTGCTGAGTAGATTTTAAGCATTGCTACCATCCTCCTTGGCATATCATCTCACAATGATAAGTATGGGAGGGGACGTGTATTTTAGTTTGAGTCATCATTCCAAAATGGCCCCATAGTTCAGAACATCACATTATATACCAGGGATCTATGCAATGTCTTTTTTAATTTTTAAATTTTTTTTTAAACATATGAAGCTGTTTAATTAGGTTGTTAGCAATTTAGAAAACCAGTTTGTGAGGATACACCCCATTCGTCAGAGAGAACGGAGATCGCAGGTAGCCCTGGAGCTGAGGAACAGCTTTGATCTTTGGCAAAATCTGCGAGTCCACTGTTTTCTGACCAGCTTTGCGCTGCTCTGCAATCTTGTATTTCTCCTTCTCTGTGTGGAAGATCTCCCCCTCCCGGTGCCCCAGCTGGTGGAGCGGCTTCTTCCTGAAGTGAGCGTCAGTCAGTCAGGTGTTTGGGGATTTTAACCTTGCTGATCTCAACTTTTGTAGAGGTGGCCACGACAAACCCTGAGGGCAAGAGGTCCAGTCACAAGTAGCAAGCCGCCGCCGCTGCCCAGCTGCTTCAGGAAAACCATTCTCTTGCCCCTGTGGCGCCCGGTGAGGATGATCAGGACAGTCCCAGGAGTGACGCTGGCACACACTGCCACAGCCTTCTCCCGTGTTGACTGAAGGGCTTTTTGCCATTGCCCAGCAGCTTCTGAGGCACATCTTCGGTAGGATAATACCTGGGCATTTTTCGAAGCTTAACCACCCCATACCACCCTTCTTGTCAGCGCTGCCCGGTTTTGTGGCAGTAGCAAGGACCTTCTCCTTTTTCTTCTTCTTTTCAGCCTTGGTTTTTGCAGCTGAGTGTTTTCTTTCGTTCAAGGCCTTTCTGGAATACATAGCAGATCGGGAGCACCCGCAAATTCCTCTAACCAGGACAGGGTTTCGGCTGCAATGGGGCTTCCCCTTCGTGAGCTTTTTAACCTTAGGGTCCCGCTTTTTGGCTGCACCAGCGGCAGGGGCACCAGCGGCAGGGGCACCAGTGGCAGGGGCACCAGCGGCAGCCTTATCGGCTGCAGATTTCTTCCCTTTTGTGTCAGGCTTCTTGGGTTTTTTTTTTTGTTTTGTTTTTTGTTTTTTGTTTGTTTCTGCCCACCATCTTGCAAGATGGCAAAGTGCATCTCCACAGAGTCAAACCTCCAACCCTGCATCTGCTTGACAGGCACATGCTCTACTCAGCGCTGTCCTACACCCTCCATACAAAACACAAAAGGCAGGCTTATCCTTTCACATTCAGAGATGTTTAGGGGCTTGAACGTTTGTATCCAAGGGAGATGTTTGGATGAAGCAAAGTTGTTTGTTGTTTGTTTGTTTAAGTATACAGTCTTTTTATTACATTGTTCTTTTTTGTTTCATTTAATGGCTTAGATTTCAATTTGTGTTGCTTTAATCCTTTGAGCAGAGGGTTCCTCTTTGAGGAGCCCTTAACCTCTCTCAGAGGGCTTTACCTAGAATCCAGCAGCCAGCAAAAGGCCTTAGGCCACATCTGCCACCCCCAGGGTCCACGCCTGTAAAATCCCCTTGAGCTAATTACACACCAGTTCATATGAATGGCTCTATTTTTAAATTTTTATTTTTGTGTATGTATATCTGTACTATGATATCTGTGTATGTGGTGTTGTGCACATGTGTGTGCGTGGGTGCACACGTCTCTGTGTGAGCAGGGCCCAGAGGAGACCAGGTGCCCCGATTTGTCGCTCTCTACTTCATTCCTGTGAAACAGCATCACCCACTGAACATGGAGCTGGGCTCGTGGCCGACGAGCTCCAGCGATCCTTCGGCCTCTGCTCCCCACAGTGTTGCGCGGCTGCAGACATGCGCAGTGCACCCAGCTTGCTGTGTGGGGGCTGGGATTCATTCAGGTCCCCACGCAGTGCAGTGAGGACTCTGCCACTGAGCTATCTCCCCAGACCTGGTGCTCGTTTTTTATTTCTGACATCCAAGAGGGAATTATACCCATCCACACCGCTCATTTTCAGAATTTGATATTTATATTATATTGTATCATGTGGTAGGGGAAGGGCATATTTGCATTGGCTGGGACCCTCCTCCCTGCACCAAGTTGGCTGAAGTCCTTTACCTTGTGGGAAGAGAGTCTTCCCAACTCAGAGACCTTGCCACAGGAAAGTTCAATCTTTAAAAAAAATGCATCCAAGTTAATAGAACTGAACATAGGACTAACTCGACGTGTATGGTTACATAATCGCTACTGGTCCTTCATTCTAGGTTGGACAACAGTTTCTTATCTCCCCTGTGGTCACCCACTGGGCACCATTACTGGAAGAACTGCCTTCCATTCTCAGAATCATTGGATTGTGGTGTTAGTCATTTTTCTCATCACACTGAGATCAAACAGCTGACAGGAACACGTAAGAGAGGATTAGAATGTATTTTGGCTCTGTTTCAAGGGGTGCAGTCCATCATGGGGGGAGCCACGGCAGCAGGATGGTGAGGTGGCTCGCTGTGCTGTAGGTACAGTCAGAAAACAGTTGGAACATGGCTGCGGAACTCCTCATTTTTTCCTCCTTTATCCGATCTGAGGCCCGGTCCATGGGGTGGAGCCATCCACATTCAGGGTAGACCTGCCCTTAGTTATTCCTCAGACTCAATCCCAGGGTTGGCTGCTGTTTTCATCTGGACCAGAGGCAGCAAAGGGCAAAAGACAGGGACCCCAGTGTTGGCATCACAAACCCCAAACCAGGTGACCCTTGACCTCATCTCCTAGGTGATTTTAAACGGCCAGGTTGACAGTGAAGATTCCCAGCTGTTACCCCTGGAAAGGAAACTGGGCAGCCGTAGAGACCAGGCAGGGGATGGATACAGAGGGCTGAGTCTGGCCAGAACACAATAGAGACTGGTACAGACTGTAGAAAAATGGAGACCTCAAGTCCCATCTATAGTTATTAGGATTCCATTTTCAAAGTCCATGGAGGTCCAAACAAATAGTATGAGGCTGAAATTCAATCCAGAGCCCACCAGCTCACCCGCGGTAGCTGGTCCTATCATCCCTCACTGTGTAGCTGGAAATGAAATGTAGACAGAATGAATAACTACCTCAAAGCTGTAATACTACCTAGTGAGAGGTCAAGGTCATGGTTTGGGGTTTGTAATCCCAAGACCAGAGTCCTTTCTTTTGCTCTACATGGCACTGGCTCTGGGTTAAAACAACAACAACAATAACAATAACAACAGCAACAAAAACCAGCGACAAAAAGCACCTTAAAAATAATAGAAGTCCACATATATTTTATTCTCATTCAATTAAATGTGGTCAAGTTCTTTCATCCCAAAATTCCTTCAAACTGAGTAGCTGAGGCAGAGAAGCAGGCCCTGTTTGTTGGAAGGGTGGCTGTTATGTAAGTGTGGGGCTCAGGGTTCTCTGTCTCAGCAATGAATCTAACAACTGCAAGAAGTCTCACAATCACAGGAAGTCACGCCTGACTCAGCAGCCCTGACACCGTTACTTTCCAGTCACTGTGTGGCTGGAGGCCAGCCGACCTGCACCCTGTGAAACGATCTTGGCCCAGCAGCAGAGCCTAGTCAGAGGTCTAACAGACCCAGTCAGTCATGTCATGAGACCTTGCCTGTGACCCCTCATTGCCTTTACATCCACCTTGAGGGGTTGATTCCACAAGGAAGGAGGACTGCAGGGTTGTGAAAAGGACCCAGTTTGGGCATAAGTCAGAGGCTACTTCTGAACATCCTTTTGACTACCTTGCTAATACAATTAGCAAGTATTTCCACGTACCTGCAGTATGCCAGGCACTGTTCTAGAATCTGAGGAACAGTAGTGAACATATTGGGAAAACAAAAAACAAAAAACCTTTGCTTTTGTGAAGTTTATGCCTTTCATTTGGGTCTGGGGAGGAGCTCAACCATAAATGAAAAGTATACAGTATATTTGTAGGTGGTGGGCATTAGGGATAGAATGATTGGTATGTTCAGGGATGCCTCGGTGAGCAAAGACCAGAAGGAGGTGAAGCAGTGAAATGTACAGATATGCAGAAGGACTCTGTGCAAGACTCCAAGGGCAGAGGATAGATAGGTGGAGCGGTCAAAACCAGGAGGCCACCTTTAGAGGGAACAGTGACCAAACAGTGGTGGAAGTAGTTGATGGCAGCCCTGAAGGGTAATCAGCCAACTGCCGTGGCTTCAGTGACATGGTGGCTGCTATGAGACCTTGAGGAATATCCTCATGGAGTAAACAGAGATCAGAGAAAATGAATAACGAAGAATGACTCCAAGGAGGTTGGCTTGAGTAACTGAGAAGAGGGTACCAGTTAAGGCTGTCCCAGGAACTGGTTGAAGGAGGGACGGAACTGGGAGTCTGTCTAAGGAACTATTAAGTGAAGAGGCTAAACACAACTATGATTCTGAAGAACACAAGAGAGGCCTAGACTAAGGACATCATTATGGTGGTTTATATTGATGGTCCACATGACAGGATCTCAAGTCACCTTGGAGACATATCTCCCAGCCTGTCTGTGATGGATTTTCTAGACTAGGTTAATTGAGGTGGGAAGACTGACTTTAACTGCCAAACCAAATAAAAAAGAGAAAGCAAGTGAGGCATTAGTGTTCATCTCTCTCTGCCTCCTGACTGTGGATGCAATGTGATCAGCTGCCTCAAGGTCCCACCAACACAGTGGCCTTGCTATGGTGGGCCGCACCTTACCCTGCAAAGTCTACCTCGATTTAGAACAGCTCTGATGCCGGCTCCCAGCTCCTGGGGTACCAGCTGAAGCCACTGTCTCAGTGTTCCCCTTCTTAACTCCCCCGTCAGGTCAGCGGATGCTGCTATCCTTTCTCCCAGGCGTAGGCAATAGCACTCACACGCTTAATTCTCCCTCCCAGGCCATCCCAGGGAGTCGGTCCTCCAACACTGGTTTAGTGGTATAGCACTTACCTGGACGGTTTGCCCATTTGCCCTGAGGTGATAATGATGCCCACCCGGCAGGTGTTTCCTATGCAAAGCCTAGAATGACAGGTTAACAGCAGGCACTGAAGAGCTCGTAGCTACTCTCCAGTCTCGAACCCAGAAGAGGGGAGAAATGGCACCCCACTATGCTCAGGTGGGCAGCCTGCTCCCAAATGCCCCGACTACATCCTGCTGTTCCTGCCACCTCTCCTGTCTCAAGATTGCCCTGTCCTCAACTGAGTTTGCGTAATTCACTTCTCCAATTTTTTTCTGCAGGCTCCATGTCTGTCTCACAGATGTATGGCCATGTTGTGGGCATTCCATGAATATCAAATTGACCCAATGAACTGACATTTTTCTGAGTTTGTGGACTAAGGTCTAGCTCAACTGACCTAAGTAACCTTTGAAGCATTTGGTCTGGTCCAATGATGACATCCCCCAAGTGCTATCCATCCACATAGTTATCAACTTAATAACTATTTTCTAGAATTTACTCTGTGCCAAGCACTAAAAATATAACGTTGAGTAAGTCCTTACAGTTGCTTATGAATAATAATCAAAATAATTAAACAATTATGAAGCCTGTAATGGGTGGAAGGAACACTCTGAAGAGGAAGAGACAAGGGGGTGACCTGTGAATACAGGCATCAGGGACATTTCTGAGGAAAGAATATTTAAGATGAAACATTAAAAGATTAAAAACCAGTTGCAGGAAAGGTAGGAATATTTCAGACCAGGAAAGACCCTGAGAGAGGGAAAGGGACTGACTTGAGAAAACCATCATGAATGGGGCAGAGGGAGACGGCTTCTGTGATGGAGGGGTAGGGCAGTGGATGGGGCAGAGGGAGATGGCCTCTGTGATGGAGGGGTGAGGCAGAGGGAGACGGCCTCTGTGATGGAGGGGTGAGGCAGTGATTGGGGCAGAGGGAGACGGCCTCTGTGATGGGGGGATGGGACATTGACACTGCATGCTGAATAGAAAGCTAAGAAGCTCCTTCTCGGGCATGTGTGGTGATGCAAGCTTTTACTCTTAGCACTCAGAAGGCAGGGGCAGATGGACGCTGTGAGGTCCAGTCCAGCCAAGACCACATAGTGAGACCTTGTCTCAGAGAAAAATGGCATCGTAGAGGAGGGAATGTGTGGGTGATGTAAACTAGAGCTTGTTGCAAGAAATGGTGATGGTGGGGATGGAACCAGTAACTCTCTTCCTTTTTTTTTTTTTTTTTTTTTTAATACGGACAGGAGATCCAACAGGACTTCAAAAGTAAAGCGAAGGGACAAAGGATCAAGAACGGCTGAGGTCCTGACCTGCTTGAGTGAGCGGTGATGTGTGCAGGGAGTGGCCGAGGGGAGAGGGCAGGATTCAGGGAAAGAACCATGCGTTCCCTTTTGGAAGCGTTACATTTGGGAAATTCAAGAGCTTGCTGTCAGCTCCTTTCCTGGGCCTGCCCTGGATACGGAAAGCTCAGATTCTGTTGAGATTGCCCGACGTTCTTGGTGCTGTGGGATATTTGTACACTGTGTCAAGATGTACTGCTGTGATTACTTTAATAAAAAAGCTGAGTGGTCAATAGCTAGGAAGGAGCTGTAGACGGGACTTGTAGAGACAGGGGGGACTCTGGGAAGAGGAAAGGAGGAGTCACCAGCCAGACATAGAAAGGAGACAAGAGGTGCAAGTTGGAAGAGAGGTAACGCCATGTGGCAGAACATACATTAAAAATATGGGTTGATCTAGTTATAAGAGCTAGTTGAGACAAGCCTAAGCTAAAGGCCAAGCTTTCATAATTAAGAAGGAGTCTCTGTGTCATTATTTGGGAGCTGGTGGGACAGAAAAAGACTCATTACATCTTGGGGCCTGAGGAGAGCCTTGGAATGAAGGCCCTGCGGGGCTAGAGGTGAGGAAGTACCAAGGGAACAAAGCTTGTCTCCAGCTGAGATGGACAGTCAACGTTCTTGGAAACTAGGGCCCAGGAGCTGGAGTGTCTGCCACCAACGACCAGGAGAGGTGTTACCCAATCAGGAAGGCAGCCCAGCGCCAGCTCTCAGCTCCACGCCCTCCATTTCATGAAGGGTCCCTGGTCCCACACGCCACTGGAATGGAAACCAGATTTAAAAGGGAGCCGAGGCCTGCCAGCTGGGTACTGCTCAGACATCTGTGGACAATCAGCAGCCTCCTCTGCATTTGGTGCAACGCACAAGTGGCTTCACACTAAGAAAGCAAGCCTTTCTGTTGACTGCTGTCCTGTCCAACACAAGGTGTTCTTTGTGGCTTGCTGGGCTTCTGGGAAGGTGGCTGGGAACACTGTCTCCTCGTTACCCCTGTGGGGCGGAGAGCACTGAGCCCACTCTTCACTTCCTTTCAGGCAAAGATGAGATCAAGTCCTGGTCTCTGGCAGTGAGCGTCACCGAAGTCCTGCCTCCTGTCAGCCTGGGTCACAGCACTCCTGCTCCTTGGCCCTCCCTGGTGGCCTCTATTCTGCCATTGTGCATTCTCTGTCCCCATCAGGACGCACGGACCCCATTTTCTCCCACCGCTCTGTGCCGGTGGGATGACCTTTAGACACGCCCCCACCATCACTGCTGTGTTCCCACGTGATCGGGCTATGCTCCTTAGCCATGGATTTCCACAACTGGGCAAAAATCACACACCTAAAAAGACCCATGGCCTGCAGTGACCTGCCCAGGACACCACCCTCTTACTTACAACAGGAGTCTAGGAATGTAGTGGGCTCTGTAGAGCTAACCTTGCAAGGAGCCAGATTGTTATCCTTGGTGACAACCCAGGAGACTCAACATTAACGCTCCCATATGGCCAAGACCTGACTAACAGCTGACTAATAACCAGCAACTTGGCTGAATTTTTCCCCTGCGTCCAAATTAGGACTGACAAAAAAAAAAAAAAAAAAAAACAAGAACTAATAGACAGCCCCGTGGAGTCCCCATTTAATCACCTATAGCCACCCCACCCCAGCAGGCTCCCACCAGGTCTGAAGTCACCCTTTCCCACTTCTCTTCCTGCCATTGAGTTTGACAACGACCAGTTCCCTAGATAGAGCTGAATCACTGCCTTCCTCCTCTCTCCTTTGAGAAGTCTTCACTTATTTCCCAAGCCGTTTACGGACCTTTCCTCTGTGGAATAATAGTGGGTGACTACATCGAGGACTAGTATAAAAGGGGGTATAAGTTAAGGAGCTGTCACAAAGAGACCCCCAAACACTGGTCCAAACATGGCAATTGTGTCTGCAGGGAGAGTTGTCCATGGGGGGAAGGTGACGCTGCTCTTCGGAGACATGTAGGGACCCAGGTTCCCTTTTCCCTGTCGCTCTGTTCTTGGCCCGGCTTTCCTGATGGGAGCTGGCTTACCCTCACTGTATTTGTGGTCTGTGTTTCCTCTGTCCTCTGCCACAGGAAGGAGGAAAGGGGACTGGTGAAGGTGAGCAGCTGCCCCAGCCAGGATGTGGGTAGAAATTGTACGTATCACTTTCTCCCACGGCTGGCAGAGCTGAACCACATGGCTGCCCCCAGCTGCCAAGGAGGTTGGGACACAGTGTCTACCAGTGCCCAGCCAAAACTGGGTCCTTTTACTAAAATATCGAGAGACTGTGGATGTGGGTGCTCCCATTACCCTACGTACCGAGAGATGACAGAAAGCACCGCGTTTGCCCTCAGAGGCTAATGGTCCACAGTGATTCACGTGTAGCGTGAGGACCAGCTTTCTTCCCAAGTGTTGCAGACCATGCACACATTCCTTCAGCCTCTTTCCTCACACACTCCAGATCCTGCCCTCCCATGTGCTCTGCCGTACAGATCCATGCTGCACCTGTCATCCAGCTCCTGACCCAGGTGTGGGGTTGTTGTGTTTTAGTCTTTGGGGGGGGGCTGCCACCCAGCTCCCAAATAAAGCACACACGGGAGCTTATTATTACTTATGAATGCCCAGCTTTAGCTTGGCTTAGTTTCTAGTCAGCTTTCCTTATCTTAAATTTCCCCCCATCTACCTTTTGCCTCTGGGCTTTTCCCATTCTCTTACTTCTGTAAATCTTACTCTTACTCCATGCCTTGCTGGTTGTGTGGCTGGGTGGCCCCTAATGTCCTCCCCTTCTCTGGCTCCTTCTCCATCTCCTCACTCCTCCATCTCTTCTTTTCTCCTCCCACATTTCTCCCTCTATACATTCTCACTGTCTGCCAGCCCCGCCTATCCTTTCTCCTGCCTTGCTATTGGCCGTTCAGCTCTTTATTAGACCATCAGGTGTTTTAGACAGGCACAGTAACACAGCTTCACAGAGCTAAACAAATGTAACATAAACAAAAATAACATGCCTTAAAATAATATTCTACCACATGAGGTAACAGTCACCTCCATGTTGACAGTGATTCCTCCTATCATTTATTTACATCACGTTGACGAAGAGTTTTCAAACCCTGTCCATCATTGCTCACCCAGGTGAGGGAGAGGGAGGCACTGCCAACATGGTTGGCAGAGTACTTCCCTGTTTGCTGTCCTGTGTTATCATTGCCTCCAGTTGTCTGCGCTTTTGCTAAGTGTGACTTCAGGTAGTGGCCAAACCTGCCTTCTAGCCTGGTACGCTCTACACCTGCTGAGGTCAGACACACTGAGCTGGCTGACCGGATCGCAGCCTTAATTTCTTAGGTGTCATCTCCTGAGTACACGCTTCAGCCTTCCTTCTTCCCTCCTCACCGGGCCCTCCCATCCCCCTTCTGACAGCCCTGAGGGCACAGAGGGCCCCTTGGAGAGTGGGAAAGTTGAAGGTCATGAGAAGACAACATCAGCCATGTGTGCTGTGACGAGTCTTTGTCTGTCCCACCAGCCAGCTCCCAAATAACCACATGGACACTTCTTATTAATTATGAAAGCTTGGCCTTTAGCTTAGGCTTGTTTTTAACTAGTTCATATAACTTATTAACCCATATTTGTATTAACCTATGTTCTATCATGTGTCTTTTACCTTTACCTCTATCCCATTTTGTGTGTCCGACTCCTTCCATGTCTCTCTCACACACCGAGATTCATCTCCTACTTCCTCTCTCCCTGCCCAGAAGCTCCACCTGTACCTCTTGACTGGCTATGGACCACTCAGTTTTTTATTAAACCAATCACAGCAATATATCTTCACACAGTGCAAATACCCCACAACAGTTCCAATACCACAATCACCAAGTAACGCCCCCCCCCCCCCGGTGCTTTTCCTTTGCAGAAAGGAGACAAGCCCCCAGTCCATGAAGTCTGGCCTCTAGTATATGAATTGAATTCGCTAGTCTGTCCCTTGCAACAGTGTATTTTCAAGTGGCACAGACTTAATCCCCACCCAGTGCATCCCATTTGTAGCCGTTCCAGGGACTCTGTGAATTCTGCTCTCAACCCACCATCATGTAACTTCAGGCCAGGGCACCTCAAGCCTGATCATGACCTGGACAACAGGAATCCCTTCAGCTCAAGGAGAGATGTGTCTAACAATGGTGGATGAGCAGCTCCGGGGACAGCAGAGTGAGTCCTTGCAGGAGCAGCAGCAGCAGCAGCAGCAGCAGCAGCAGCAGCAGCAGCAGCAGCCTTCAGCCTCAACTTCTGATGGTGCCCGTGGTTCTTCATCCTCTGCTCAGGCAAAGAACACCGCTCCCCCAACTTCTTGGAAAGACCCACGATAGCTCCAATATTTCCTTTCACCTTTAGACAGTTTATCACCTGACCGCCCAGCCTCTTCCTGAAGATGTTTCTGGGAAGCCCGCCTTTCTCCATCCTGCTCCACTTCCAGGAAGGTCTGCAATACTTACAGAGGGCTGGTATGTCCCCCCCCACTACCCCTATCTCCTCCCAGGCAGCTTAGCACCTGCTTCTGCTGACCCCTGCTGACCTTGCCTGGCAACACAGCCCTGTCCTGCTGGTGCTAGCCTGAGCCCATGACCTCTGTCCCTTCCATGCCCAAGCCTGCACTTACACGTGTCCTGCCTCAGCAATGCACCAAAAGTCACCTGAGTTTCATCCCTCCTGGCCTCCAGAGGAACAAAGTGGGGGTTTAAAATAAGACAAACTGGGCCTGAGTAGGGGTGGGAAGACTGCCAATTACAAGTGCTTAATTCCAGGTTACTTGTTAGAAGAAAGAAAAAAACCAGAAACTGTTTCCACTTTTAAACAAAGTAAATGTCTGATGATAATTCTGACCTGAAAATGGGGGCGAGGGAAGGAAGAAAGAAAATAGATGTTCCTCATGACTGAATCCTCAGTGTGGTTCTTAAATCAGCCATCGGCAGTGCTGGGATGGGGAGGTGGCCTTTTTCTGATTGGCATCAGCCCCCAGCTACTTTATGCCGCGGGACCCAAGAGCCGGGATGGCTTTCCACACACCCAGCAGACTCAAGGACCCCTGTGATTCCTCCTTGTGAGCCTTCTCCAGCTTCATTCCTGCAGTGTGCATGTGTGTGTGCGTGTGCGTGTGTGCGTGTGTGTGGGGGGGTGGGGGGTGGATTTAGCAGTTTCCTTACATTTAAGTGATTGGATTGTTCACGTTTCAACACCTGCAAATGCTTGAGAGACCCTTAATCCAGTCCCCAAGATCTCAGCCAGGAGCTGTTCCAGCTCTGCTCCGCCCTCTGCTAATCAGAACTAGAGCTGAGTTAATCCCTTCAGAGGTTCAATTATTTCGCGTGTGCAGTAACCATCTGGGGATTGTGGCAAAGCTCTACACACTTAGCAGAAGCATAGAGCTGATGGGTAGAAGGCGCCTGCTTTGCAGCTTGGAGAAGCACTTTTGGCTTAGCCTTGCCTTGACGTGGGTTTGGGTGCTTTAAAATCCAAATGTGAAAGGCGAGGACCAGGATGGTGCAGGGTTCGTTAATTTCTTAAACATACTTGGTGGGGGCACTGCTCTGCCAATCACTTGGAAGAACAGGAAGTGCTAGCAAGAACAGGAAGAAAGGGGAGATGGACAGATGTAGACTGGGGAGAAAAATCAATGTGTAGGCTATCTGAGGTTTCAAGCGCCTAGGACCAGTGCAGCTCAAATCCCTGGGGGGAGGAGCTTCCATATCTCCCTTTACCTATTGTTGCTCTGATTGGTCAATAAATAAAGTGCTGATTGGCCAGTAGCCAGGCAGGAAGTATAGGTGGGACAAGAGAGAGGAGAATTCTGGGAAGTGGAAGGCTGAGTCAGGAGACGCTGCCAGCTGCCGCCATGAGAAACAACATGTAAAGATACTGGTAAGCCACGAGCTGCGTGGCAAGGTATAGATTTATAGAAATGGGTTAATTTAAGATGTAAGATCTAGCTAGCAAGAAGCCTGAGCCATTAGGCCATGCAGTGTGTAAATAATATAAGCCTCTGTGTGTTTACTTGGGTCTGAGTAGCTGTGGGACTGGCAGGTGAGAGAGATTTGTCCTGACTGTGGGCCAGGCAGGACCAGGAAATCTTCAGCTATAACCTATCCCACCCACTGCCACAGAGTTACCAGCCCTCCTACAGGCTAGAAATCATACTGTACATGGGCTCTTCCAGGAGCTCCTGCAATTATAGACCGTCCCATGTTAATCCTGCAGGAAGATGCAGCTAACAAAGAGGGAAGGAAAGTCCCGCTGGAGGTCCCACATGCACAGTGAAGAGGGAACAAGAACAGTGTTTCTTATAGATCAATTCATCGGTTGCTCCATTGGTGTCTATGGATGATGGTGCAAGATTACTCAGTGTGAGAATGATACAGTTCATGAAACTTCATTGTGGGGCACATCCTGTGAGGATAAAGGTAAAATTGGGGGTTGGTTTGTAGATAACCTGTCGCTTGGCAAGATTAAAAGCCTACTGCCCTACGTAGGTCTCACACATACAGATTCCCTTTTTTAAAACATGCTCATTTGGATCTGAAAAACCTCTGACTTAGAATTCCACTTGTCAGTGGGCTGGAGCCCTCCAGCAGGCAAAGCCTCTAGATGCGCACTCAGCCTGCCTGGGATCTTTGCTGTGCCTAGCCACTTGGCCTTCCCTGAGAAAGCTTTAAAGAAGACTGGGCTCCAAGGAGGTAGATGGGCTTTAACTGCACAGAGCTAGGCATGTTGTTTTGCAAGCGCATCAGCAGGGCAATGATGATGAGGCCAAGTTTCTAGAGATATTGTTTTTATATCTGATTTCCTTAGAGGGCTACCTAAATGCTCGTAAAACAGCTTTTAAAAAATGTATCCTTTATCAGATGAGTCAGCCATCTGCTGTCACTGTAATAGCTGCCATCACAAGCAACCACGAAACCTCAGTAGACACAACAATAGGCGTTTACTTTGCTCAGAGTCAAGCCTGTCTGTAGGTCATTTGGGCCGGGCTCAAGATGGGCAGCTCTTCTGGCCTCAGCTGCGCCTGCTCAAATGGCTTTGACTGAGTTGACCCAGTTTAGATGTCTCATCCATCTTTCTTCCTGTGGCGGGCTAGCCCGGGCTGTTCTCATCCTGACTACTGAAAAGCGAGAGGGCAAGAAGGAAGTCATACACGCTCTTTCAGTCTGACGGTTGTCTCACCTTTGGGGATGGATACTTCATCAGCTAAAGCAAGCCATATTACCTGGTTTAGAAATAGGGATTGGGGCCGGGCGGCGGTGGCTACACCTTTAATCCCAGCACTTGGGAGGCAGAGCCAGGCGGATCTCTTTGAGTTTGAGGCCAGCCTGGTCTACAGATTGAGATTCAGAACAGGCACCAAAACTACACAGAAAAACCCTGTCTCAAAAAACAAACAAAAGAAAGAAGAAGAAGAAGAAGAAGAAGAAGAAGAAGAAGAAGAAGAAGAAGAAGAAGAAGAAGAAGAAGAAGAAGAAGAAATGGAGGGAGGTTGGGTAGATGGGTAGAGGAATTCCAGAAAAGACAGAATATACAGGAGGGCATAGAATTAGGATGACAGTAGTCCCTTTCATCCAAGGAGATGCATTCCAAACCCCCAGTGGGTGCCTGAAGCCGTGGATAGCACTAAACTCTTTCCTCCTATACATACATACGGTCAAGTCAAAACTATAAATTCAGCATAAAGGAGATAAACATAATTAATGATAAAATAGAACACCTGTAATAATGTAATACTATAATGAGAGAGATTCTATCACACTTTTCAGAAGGTGTACCGCTCAAAATTAAGAAGTGTTTGTTTCTAGAATTTTCCAATTAAGACTTTCAGACCGGATGGCTCAGGGGTTAAGGGTACTCGCTGTTTTTACTGAGTGCACCAGGTAGCTCACAACTGCCCCATCTCGAGGGCATCCGATGCCCTCTTCTGACCTCCACAGACCCCTGCATGCACATTCCAGTGCACAGAGAGACACCCAGAGACATAGATTAAATAGTAAATCCCTGAGAGGAGACAGACATCTTGAACTGCCCGGAAGGTCATTCATTAATTCCTGTCTAAGCCCGACTCCAGGGGCCTGAAACTTTATGGCTACATAGCAGGAGGAGGTGTGGCAAAGAGCGAGAACATGACCTTGGCCGCCCCCTTTAGAGTTTATCTGAACGGGGTGGGGGCTGGGGGTGGGGAAGGCTTCTCAGTCACTGAGACATGAGAACATCACTTGGGAAGAAACAGTCTGCTTCCCCAAACTTTAAGAAGTACAGGTTGGCAAAACAGTCTCTCTGGATATTGTCCCCTCTTGCCTGGTGAGAGCATTTTCCGCTGCATTGTCCCTGGCGGGTGTGATGTGCCCCCCCCATCACCCCGTGAGAGTGTTTTCCCTTAGCCCTTCCCACACTCCGTGAGTGTGCCCCAATTTATCCTGTAATGAACTCCGTCTTCTATCAATATGCTATGCTCTGTGTGTCTCATCGGAATTCTTTGCACCCATATCACAAGGTCTGGGGAGCCCAGAGGAGTCCAGAGCAGGATCTCAGTAACTCGTGGGCCTGGTGCATAAAGCAGTGGCCCACTACTGTACTTTTCTGGTTTCCCTTGAGTGATTCTCAAGTCTTACACCCCCTTTCTTCCCTTCAGGTCTCCACTTTACACCTGCGCCTCCCCAGCAAGCTGCCTGCTGCTACATTCCCAGGGATGTGTTGTAGATAATTATTAGTAAATATCAACAAACACCTCTCCAGGAGCCCTTGATTAAGGAGAGGTGATGCGGCTGATGTTTACATGAAATGAAGGTGTCCTTCCCAGCTCCACCCACATCTGTGAAGTGTTTACAGTCAGAGAAGCTGGATTTGAACAGCACACCTGCTCCCCTGTCCCCCAGTGTCCCTGATGCTACAGCATCACGGTAGCAGGCTGCTCTCTCCATCCCCTCCCCATCCCCGTCACTACCACCCTTGTGGGAGCCTAGCCAGCTCAGAGGCTTGGTGACAGCATTTGGGAACGGCGCTGCTATAGATGGGATCCGAGGCAGGGCAGGGCTGGTGTTGGCTGTTTGACCTTCATCTCGGGGTCTGCCATTTTCTGGGACTCTGATTTCCACTAAGTGCAACCAACCTCCAGCAAGATTAAAGTAAGTGGTTGTCGTCTCGTGGTACCCCAATCTGAGATCACAGCTGAGAAAGGGATGAAAGTTGTCAAGAGCGAGCGGGGTATAAAGGCGGTTCGGGGTGGGGGGATTTCTTCCTGTCTCTCTGTCCCTTTAACTGACTGCCTAACTGGTCGGTCTCTAGCCCTGACCCCATGTTACTGATGAGAGATGCCTGCCTCTTGCCTTCAGCACCTACATATTAACAGCTACAGCTGCATGCTGGTTAATCCCACATTCAACTTCCTGGGACAGGAAATCTATTGGCTTGATTTTGGAGGAGCTTCCTCCTGCCTCAGGAGGGAGAAGACAGGGAAAGGTGTTGATGTGGGCTCCGTCATTTCCAGAGGGCTCTGGGTCTGCAGTATCCATTGTGGATATTAATACCAGCAAAAGTTTCCAAAGCTTATTTTCTTATCTGTCAAGTGGACAAGAAGACATTAGAATCTACCTCTCTGTAGTACTGAGAAAAACGGAATCATTTTCACTAAATTAATAAGAAAATATGAGAAAAAAAAAAGATGCTTTTCTGTGACCAGCCAAGCACTGAGCTATTAACTTAGAGGTTCATGTGGTGAGCCCTTTTATTTATATCCTGTGAAACCACTTAAGGAGTCCGTGTGGGGCAGTGTGAGATCAAGCACGGTGTCCAGGGGACCCATCACTGCTTCTAGGTCTTTGACACTCTGATTTAAGGGGTTGCTTCAAATAATGTAGAGTGACAATTACGATAAAATAAAACAGAGTAGCACATTGTTGAAATACAGTCACCAGCAGGGAAAGTGTTCTCCATCAGCCCCTGGGGCCCACCCTACCTAGACCACTCTCATGGGTGGCTTCTGTTCAGCCATCCACACAGCTGGAATACAGAGTGACCCTAAGCTGCGGGGTGTCCCTGTGAAGTGGGACGCTCTTTGAACGGCCTTTCTGTTCACCCTTCCCTTTTCACTATACGCAGGCTCTTGTCTTCCCTGACCACTGCTCAGTACTCCCGTGCACGCCATTCTGCAAAAGTCACTGCTGCTAGGAGCACATGCTCTCAGGCAGTGGCTGCTGGAAAATGTCAAAGTCAGACCACACATGTGTTCCCTTCTCAAATCACTTTCTTCGTTCCCTCGGGACATCCCAGTGCCCTTGGAAAAGTGAGAGGTGGTGGGAAAACCACGCAGAGACAAAGGCAAAAATAAACGCATCCCCTCACCTGGCTGAGGCAGAACAGGATGTCCAGCTGAACAGTTAGAAGCCCAGGCCTCAATAAATTCACTTTGAAAATAAAATGGTTTCAACTTTATCTTCAGATGTAAGAGCTCAGAATAGTACCAAGACATGTTTAGCAATTGCAGTTTGAATGGCTAGCCTGGAGGTCCCCACGCCATTGGATCCCTTTTTCTCGGGTAACCACAAATCCATCCTAAATTCAGACCCCAAATCATATGATCTAGACAAGAAATGCCTGCTCTGTTGATGGGGATGGAGAGTCCGAAGCAGAGAATTTGCTCACTTTCCTTCTGGCACCTCGTCGTTATCAAACCAGGGGGGAGAAAGGTGACGGTGAGCAAGTGAGCACATTAATGTCCCCCACACCTACCCAAGTCATGCTAAGGAGAGAAAATGTCCCAGTCTGTCCCCTCACTCAGTGTCTGTCTGTCACATTCCAAGCCCTGGTTTGTATGAATGAGAGTCTCCACAGAGCTTCAGTTTTACAGAAGGAGGCAGACTAAAGCTAAACAAGTCAGACATAACATTTAAAATGATGCTGTTATGAATAAAATATACTAGGGAAGGGGAGTAAGGAGCCTGAACATTTCCTCTGTCTACTTTCTTTTTAAAAGTGTGTGTGTGTGTGTGTGTGTGTGTGTGTGTGTGTGTGTGTGTGTGTGTTCGTACACACAGAGGCAGGGCTTACGTTGGGGTGTCTTTTCCTCATCATTTTCTGAAACAGGGTATCTGCCTGACTTTGAAGGTCACCCTTTGGCTGGAATGGCTGGACATAAAGGTTCTGGATCTTTCCGTCTCTCCTCGCCAGTGCCGGGGCTACATGTGGATGCCGCCCCACTCCATCCTGGGGGTCCAAACTCAGCTCTTCATGTTTGTGCAGCAAACCCACGGAGTCGCCTCCCCAACTCCTCCTTGCCTGCTTTCAATAGTTATTAGTTTCCTAGAGTTGCTTAAAATATCACACACGATGGCAGAAATTTATTCTCTCACGTTTCTAAAAGTTAGAATGCAGAAATCAGGTTGCCGGAGAGGCCATCCTCTCTCCAGAATCCCCAGGAGATGCCCTTCCTCCTCTGCTCTGGCTTCTGATGAGTCAAACATCCTTAGCGTTCCTTGGCTTGGATGACACAACTCCAGTCCCTGCTTCCGATATCATGTGTCCAAATTCCACATTTGAAAATCAGGGTATGCACACTGGACTTACGGCCTGTGATGGTTGAATTGTCAACCCGACACAGCCCAGAATCGCCTGAGAAGCAAGTCTCACTGAGGGAGTGTCTAGATTAGTTTGGTCTGTGGGGGATTATCTTGATTAGTGGGAACACTCACCCTCTGTGGTGACACCATTCCCTGGGCAGGGGTTGCTAAGCATTAGTATGCATGCATTAATTTATTCTCCCCACCCCTCCCCTCCCCTCCCCTCCTCTCCTCTCCTCCCCTTCCCTCCCCTCCCCCCCTCTCCTCTCCTCTTTACCCTCTCTTTCTCTTTGTAAATTAACCCATTTATCGCAGGCTCGGCAAGTACTCAAACAGTAGCACACGCTTCTGCTGGTCTTCCGGTCCTTCAGTCTAGATAGACTTCACTGTGACAGCAGAAGTCGTGTTGTAGGTCCAGGCCCCGCCAGCCTCTGTGTTCATGCAGGAACCACAGTGCCAGATGCCAATGGTGCGTCTCTTCATCTGGGTCGTGCCACAGAAGGAGCAAGTGTACTTGTCCTGCTGGCTGATTTCAATTTTCTTCACCATTTTCCAGAGGGAGTCACCATAGCAGGTCCTATGATATTTCCCGACGATCCCGACCTTCTTGGTTTGTTTAGCCATGTTACCGGAACCTGAGCCCAAGCTAGGAGAGGACTGTTCTCTGCTCTTAACTGGATATAATGTGACTGGCTGCTTCAAGTCCCATCTCTGCAGTGACAGACTATAGCCTGGAATTGTTAGCCAAATATATTTCTCCCTTAAGTTGATTTTTGCCAGGCCATTTTATCACAGCAGCAGGAAACAAAACCAAGACAGGAACAGTTTGACTGTGGTATAGATTCATCTGAGCTTGGTTATATCTCCAAAGACTTTCTGAAGAAGTCCACATTCATAGGGAACAGGTATCGGTGTATCTTTTAGTCTGGAGTCACGGCGATTGGAAAGACCGTCTCTTTGAGGGTGAAGTTAAGTCAGGCGGCTGTCTGGGTATTGTGGAACACTGTCCCTGGGCATAGCATGCCACATCCATCTAGAATAAGAACAGATTACTCACACAAGACCCTTCTCAAAGTCATCCTAAGATGCTTGGCCAATGGAATGAGGAGAACAGAGCTGGAATTCTCCCTGCGTGGGAAAGCTTTTCTTTTCCTCCTTCCCATTGATAACTCCTGCACCCTTTTTAGCCAGACACTTGTCAACAAGAGATAAACTACAGAGGCTGAGGAGGGAGGATGAACAATTGCTGATTCAAAACTGGGCCAGGCCCTGGAATCACTTGGATGGCCTATATTTAGGGCAGAGGCCTTGTTTTCTCCTTAGAAGGACAAAGGAATCTCTGTGTGGTCAAGGGCCCCTGTGAGTGTCATCAAGCAGTGTCACGTGTCTGGGGTCAAGAATTGGCTAGAGTTCACATCCTGGCTTTCCTGGGTTCTAGGTCAGCACTGGTGGACACTGTGCCTTTTGCACATAACCCCACACCCAAGCTGTTTTCTGTCTTATGTAACATACTTCATAATATCTCAGGTTCCACGGTATGGAGAATATTGTGCCCATTTCTAGGGTGGCCAATAAGGAGGAGACACCAAGCTTTGCCTTGAGAAACTTACAAGTAAGTAACCCAGACAGATATGAACAGACCTTACACTAATTCAGATGGACTAAAAAATAAATTATAAATGCCAGGATGTATGCCTAACTCTCACCCAGGAAGCAGAGGCAAGAGGATTGCTGTAAATTTGGGCCAGCCCGTTCAACATAGTAAATTCCAAGCCAGCCAGAACTACATAGTGAGGTTCTTCCTCACAAAAATAAAACATCAAAAAAGAACAGAGTTTCTTGGGGCACCCTGTAACACTAACGCCAGGGGTAAGGGGAGGAAACAGCTTGTCGTGAGCCCGCCAGTTCCCAGAGTGCTTTCACATCAACAGACTTAATCAAGTGACTGTGGGGTACCTTTAACAAAGTGGCACTCTTGCTCTCGGCCAGCCACGGTGTTCTCTGATGTGTTCCAGAGTGTGTTCGCCACACCCAGTATTAACCCAGCCTTCCAGCTAACTTCCATTTCTTCCTTCTGGACCGAGTTTCCAAGCCCTCCTGTTCGAGCCTCTCTCCCCATCCTTACTGATTGCAGTGTGGCTGGCTAAAGGCTGTCCTTAGCTGTTGAGTCAACGCGTCCAGCCTGTTGATCAAGTCAGAACACGCACTCGGCAAACATAGCCGAAGGACTATGGACTGAGTAGAGAGATGTTCTGCCCCTTCCCTAATGAAGAGACTCTCCACATGGAGCGATGTTGACGTGTTAATCAGGCCCCCCACACAGAAGCTTTGCCTCTGCCCCTGCTAGTAAACAAAGCAGTCAAGAGTGGATCCTTAGGCCCTTGTCCATATTTCCCAGTCTCTACTTTGGCTGGAGTTTTTCCTGAGGCATCAGGAGCTTGGGATTGTTTATAGCCTTGTGTGGGACTCGGATTATGATGCTGCTCTGCCTCCTGACCTTGGAATTGTGGACCTAAATCAAGTGACATGTGCTGATTCAAATGACCTTCTTCAGGTCCCCAGATGTGCACAGCAGCAGCATCTGTATCTCGGTTCTGAGCCAGAAGTCCCTTCAGAACCCACCACACTCTCTCCTTCCCCGTGGATAATTTCTGATTCCATGCTTGTCCTTGAAGGAGCTCAGCTGCCAATGGTCTGTGTGTCTCAGGCTTCAATTCGCCTTCGGTGCTTTCTTTTTCCTTTCTTTCAGGATTTCAAGCACTTTCTGGGAGAACACTCCTCCAGGGTCGTGTGAAAATACAGCCTCCCTGCCTTTATTCCCTCACCAAACCTGGTCCAGGCTTGTCAGATGTGTAGATTCTGCTAAAATAGTTTGAAATCTCCCTTGGTCCCAGGAGGCAGTCACAACGGCCCCTGTGAGGCCGCCGCAGTCTTTGGTTAAAGAAAGTTCCCTCTGGAGGGCAAGGGAGAGTCCCCCAGAATCCTCGATTCCTTCCCCAGGCGCCTGCCACCTCTCTACTGGCTGCCTCTCACCACCTCTCTGCCACGTGGGTAAGAACGACGACGGACGAGTCTACAGCCCACCTTTCCGGGGTTCCTCTCCCGCCCCCCAGCCCCACCCATGAGCCACTGCATGCTGGAGATAAAAGAACCTCAGAGCTCCGTGAATCCTCAACTGGAAAGTACTTTTAGCCAATCAGCGCCCGTTTTGTGTTTTGGCAGCGGGGGACTGTGATTTTCTTTGGGAAACTACTTTTTACCCACCGGGTTTGGCTTCGAGGAAACTTCAGTCCACGCGCTGCCATTTCCTGCGGACCAAACCAGGCCAGTTCCACCGTGAGCTGCAGCAGGAACGAAGTAAGAGTGGGAGCAGGCAGTGCAGACCCCTTCACCCTAGCGCCATCCCTCTCCAAGACCGCTGATTAAATACGGTCACAGAAACTATGCCGACGCCCTCTGGGCTTCAGTTTTTCTCATGGAGTAACGGAGTGAACGCAGATAAATCCTTTCCAAGACGCTTTGATTATAAGCAGCAAGAACTGACTTGGGTCAATATAAAGGGTGATAATATCCATTATAGGGCTATCGAGTAGACAGTCTCAGAATTGAGGGAAGATTGGGGATTCTGACGCTGTAATCTGAATTTGTTCCCCAAAGGCCCTGTGCTGGAAACTCGACCCCATACAGTAAGTAACTGTAATGGCGTAGATTAACCTCTTTAGGTGCTGGAGAGTGATTGGAACCTGAGGGGTCTACTCTTATCACTATATCATTTTATATAGAGTGACAGTCCGTCAGGGAGTGGTTTTGTTATGACGTGAGCTCTTTCTGTCATGCATGCTCTGCCTCCAGACTGTGAGCTAGCTAACTTCCATTCTTTACACGTTACCCAGCCTCAAGCATTTTGTTATAGCAAGATAAAATGACTAAGACCTCACGACTGAAATTAGAGGGAAGACTGGATGGTCTCCAGCTGATTCCTGCCAACTGCATCCCTGAAGCTGACCTGGTACATGAGACATCCAACCTGCTTCTGCGGCCTTCCTGGGTGTCTTTCTTTCTATACAGCACCCACAGTGCCTATTAAATATGAATTGGGGTAGAACAATAGACAAATGAACCTAGATGGAATCCCACCCTGCTCTCCATCACCCCACACACATTTTGTGTTTTGAGACAGGGTAGCATTATGCAGTCCAAGCTGGTCGAAAACCCACCACAAACTTACAATCCTCCTGCCTCTCCCTCCTGATGTTGGGATTAGCAGGCATACACCATCATATTCAGCCTTTCTTGCTTTCTGGCCAGAAACTGATTCTCTTCTGCTCCACACCTTTCTTCTGGCCTGTGGACTCACATACTGTCGGCTTAATCACAGCACAGCATTTTGTCACACTTGTGTCCTGTGCTTTAACGCAATGAAACACAGGTAGTTACCGCCCAGTAGAACGCCTTCTGGATCGCTTTCCTTGGTTTCTTCCCAGAAGTAGTGGATTTAGTGCTTATGTATTCTACCTGCATTTGTCCTACGCAGGGCCAGGTAACTGAGCCAACACCTTGAAGAGGTTGATGCTTCAGTAAACAAATAAATACAGGCAGTTAGAACTGCAAATAAATACAGGCAGTTAGAACTGCATGGTCGCAAAAACACTTCTTCATGGCAGTTGATTGGCTCCCAGCCTGGAATATCATAAAAGGCAGTAGATGAGGAATGTGCTGCCTTGGTTCTCTCTGCCTTGAGAAAATCGTTGAGATACAGATTTTTATGCCCGTGGCCTGAAACAAGAGTCCTCGGAGGAAAACGCCTGTCTACTTCCAGGTCTGTTAGAAATAAAGCCATGCTGCTTCTTCTAGCTGGTTCCTCACACCCAGCCTGGCCTCTGTTGTACTGTCTAGCTTGTAGACACTCTTAAATTTTCAACAGAGTGGAGAATTTTCACATTTTCAAATTTACATAAATAGCATGTGGATAGTGTCTATATCATCCTGCAACTTGCATGTCCCCCTCAACTTCATGTTTTTAAAGGTTTCGAACTATTTGGAGTCCATAAGAAGTATCCCAGCATATACAGAAAAGTTGTCCTTTTTTCCTAGTGAGAAACTGAAGTTTTGGAAATGTGACAGACACTGCTGTGAGCTTGCTTATACATACCTAGTCCCTTGTGAGTCTCTCAAGTGTTCTGCTCTAGAGCAATCTAACAGGCATGTGGAATAGTGTGTGCTCATGTTTATGCATCATGTATTTCTAGAAGGAGTCAAACCATTCAGACAAGGATATGACACTTTTTTTCAGGTGTCAGTGTAAATAGTGTACCCTCTAGCAGAATACCTGCCCCTGCCTAAGAGCAGAGAAAGCAGCCACAGATAACGCACAGGCCAATGGACATGCTCCAGGGGAACGTTATTTATGAAAATAGGAAGTTGGGGGTTGGGCATCAGGTAGTAGAGTGGCTGTTTAACATGCACAAAGCCCTGGGTTCCGTCGTCGGCACCACGTAAATGGAGCACAGCAATATACACCTGTAATCCCAATGGATGCAGAAATGGAGGAGGTCAGGAGTTCAAAGTCATCCACAAGCTAATAGGAAAAAAAAAAGGCAAGATCTGAACAAGTAATATCCAGAGGTAGTGTCTTAAGGGCCGATTAATACACAACAGTTCAACCTTCTGAGACACTAACTCCTTCAGCTGCGTCTAGGCGGGCAGGAGGCAGCCATGCAAACTAGGTCGGTGACCAGAGCATCCTGAGGTAGTTCTTCTCAGCTGGAATGAGCAGGGCATTCCTGTGTGTTCTTATTCGCACTGAGAAATCCCAGGACCCTCCCGGCCACCCTCAGATGCCTGTTTCAGGTGGGAAAGGCAATCTGTCAGTGTTGAGCAGGTGGAAGAATCAAGCCATTGATAATGAAGGCGCAGAGAACATTCGCAGATCATCCTTCTCGGAGGGTAGGTCCTTTGTGAAATGAGAAACAGGCAGTGGGCTAACAGCCGACTCACAGAGATTTCCATAAGGCTTTCTTCTCAGTCAGCTGTAAGGTTGCCTCGGAGCACTGCTGACATCACACGTCCTAAAGGAGTCTGGCCCAGCAGAGTTTACCATTAGAAAAACAGCCCACTGCCCTGGGGTGTGGTCAGCCGCGAGACTAACAGCTGTGGAATTTTGCAAAACACTCCATCTTCCCCGGGTAAACCTGCAGCCTGGAAAGAAGCTCTGACAGGTGGTTCGTGGTCTGGATTGAAGACCCTGAGAGCTGTAGTTCTGCCTGTGATGAGCCGATGGAGGAAGCCTGTGCACTATTATTTGGCAGCTTGGAAGGTTCTGACCTTTTAGCGCCGGGAAGGACCCCAGCAGCGGGAGGGGGTTTAGATGAGGGGCCAGTCTCTCCAGCTAAGACCAGGTCAGTCCTGCTCTAAACTCTCCGGGATGATTTGACACCTTCAATATTGCAAATGGCGAGCGGCTGTTAGCCAGATGACAGCAGATGGCACCTGCTGTGTCTGACTTACACACAGAAGGTTTGAATTGGTGATCTTCCTTCCCTCAAGGAACTCCAAACCATATTTCAGTCCATAAATCACCACGGTGGGATCACTTTCTCTTCCTCACCCTGCCCCTTACCACAAACCTAACAAGAAATAAATTGCCCGGACCCCGCCAGTCAGAGGGCCCAGGGAGACTTGGAACCAGCCTGGGACCTCAATGCTCCGTGTTCTCAAAGCTGCTTCCTTAAATAGCTACCCTGGTCAAAATGTCCCATCTAGACCACATGCCTGATAAGACACCAGTCATGCCGGGCGGTAGTGGCGCATGCCTTTGATCCCAGCACTTGGAGTTAGAGCCAGGCGGATCTCTGTGAGTTCGAGGCCAGCCTGGTCTACAGAGCGCGATCCAGGAAAGGCACAAAGCTACACAGAGAAACCCTGTCTTGAAAAACAAAACAACAAAAAAGACACCAGTCAAATTTTCTGAAATAGACGACAGGAGAAGAGGATGTCACTCTGGCAGCTATTTCTCAACAACTGTCTGTCTTCCTCAGAATCTGTTTTCCCTACGGCTCCGAAGATCCAAGTTGTGTCTCGGATCTCATCAGAACCCAGATGCAAAGGGCGCCCATGTGCCGGTACTAAGACACACTCCTCTCCACTCCTGACTTGCTCTAAATGAGTGTCCCACGAGGGGCACCAGCATTGCCCACAGGCCACTCACTAATGCTTCCAAACAAGTCCTGTTCTGTTACAGGTATGACTTCTATATCTGCCCAAAGCTCTGGATCCTATGCTAGGGAGACCCAGACCCAGCACTGGTCTACTTTTTAGGGGTACATAGTAATCCACAATCTGCCAGGGCCGCTGAGCATTTGTGACTCCAGGCTGACTGTGAGGGAAATACATACGTGTACACGTTCAGCTACACTGCCCAGGACTGAGCAGCACTTAGCCCGGTCCCTGATTCTTCGTCGTATTTTGCCATTTGTACTGAAGTTATGCTGCTTGGACTCCATGCCTTACCAAGTCCTCATGAAAATAAGTCCTTCAGCCTCCGTCTGGACCCCTTTCATCAGTAAGAAATGGTGGACATCACAGGGTCAAGACACTGCCTAGTTATCTCTTTCTCCTTCAGTTCTCAGACCTACTCAGGAACCATCACAGAAATTCCTCATGTGGAACACCTCATTCAAAGTGATGCTGCATAGTCAGTCACTTTCCAACCTAAAAGGCATGCCCACGTATGTTGCAACAGCAGTTTGGTCCCCAAAATGAAATACTCATATCACCTAGGAAAAATCAAGACAAGATCAGGCACATTTAAAGTGGTATGTCCAGCAAAAGTTTGCTAAACTCAGTGTAAGGTTGATCTTAACTGCTAGAAGCCTAATTTCATCATTTTAAAGCAATATACCCATTCATTCATTTTAAAGAAATACATTCATTCAAATAGTATGCATTTACTGCCATAAAGAAACATAGCAAGCATGTCTTCACTCCCCAAACTCTGGTCTACGGCAGACATCACTAGTCAATAAGGCACCGAATGTAGATAAGATGGCATCTTTCCCAAAACAGCATGTAAGACAACTAATAACCATCAAATGGAATTGGCCTGCCGAAGTAATATAGACACAAGCCTAAAATCCCAGTACTCAGGAGGCTGAGGCAGAAAGATCACCATGAGTTTTAAGCTCTGTATCAAAACTATAAACAAACAAACAAACAAACAAGTGAATACAACTAGTTTGATATTCCTGATTGTGCTAATAAACCTTTTTGTCATCGTGAACCGTACTTGAAATAAACAGTTAGAAGGAGGAAACATTCTGGTTGAGCTTTTCAGAAATTTCAGTCCATGGCTGGTGCTCGACCTGAGGAGAGCCTGGACCTCACAGCCAGAGCAGATGGCAGGACCAAGCTGCTCACTTGGAAGTGGACGAGACGCACGGGGTAGGGGACAGAGCAAGAGCTGTCTTTCTAAGGTATGCCCTGGGACTCGCTTCCTACAACAACACATCATATTGTGAATCTACCGAGGGATGAATCCATTGATCAGTTGAGACCTCATGATCTAGTCACTTCCTGCGAACCCACCAGCTACAACTGAATTCCCAGAGCATGAGCCTGGAACATTCCGTATTCAAACCATAGACTAATCAGTGCTATATTGATGGCATTAGATACTGGAGATGATAAGATCAGGTAACGTAATCTGCCTCTGAGTAACAATGGCTAGGTAGACAGACCACAGGTCATACAGTTTGGGAGAAGAAGGTTGTGGTAGTCGGAGGAGGATTAGCAGAAGAGGTAACATTTACATAAAAATACTTAAAAGAGCACAGTGGAGAGAAGGGAACTGTGTGCTGTAGGCAGATAATGGCACAGTCAGAGGACAGGAATGCCCAAGGTGTGTTGGGGAATGTCTCTCTGTTACTTAGCTTGTAGCATCAAGAGGGAAAATGGGAAATGCTGTCTGGAAAAGCTTTGAAGGGCATGGAAGATGGAATGTCAGTGAGAAGATAAGCCAGGCCACCACTGAATGGTCAGATGAGACCTGAGAATTTCAGAAATTTAATTCTATTATCCTGGTGGACGCAGATTACAAAGACATGTGATTTGAGCCAGGCAACCCAATCTGGAGATTACATTGTTGATAGATTTGGGGCTGACAAATTTCAATTCATATTTATTGAATTAATGAATGGATGAATTAATTAACTGATAAATTAATGATGGTGGAAGTGGGGGAACCAGCAGGGACCTGGCTCCCACCTCTGCTCTGACCAAAGCAGTTTGCTTTTATCTATGCATTAGACTTCGCCGTAGACGTTGAAGGAAGCATCCTGTGCCCTTAAAGGGAAGTCTGACACCCACGGCCCAGGCAGGTGGTGATGAGGGCATCTAAATGGGAATTCTGAGGGAAGACAGGCAGGAAGCAGTTTGCAGGCTCTGGAACATAGAAGAGATGCCAACCAACAGTGTATGCGTTCGGATATCCATTTTTTTCTTTCAAGAACAGAGTAACATAAATAAGAGTGTCCAACAAGGACTTTCCAAATCTGTCTCAAAATCATCTGCATTTAAATTTAATTTTTTTTTTCATTTTTATGATCCCGACATGATGGTGCATGCTGGTGCTTCCAGCACTGAGAAGGAAGGCAAGGGGCCAGCCTGGGCTACATGAGATCCTATCTCAAAAGAGAAAACTATATTTTTAATGCAAACTGGTAAGCATTATTTTGAAGATCATATTGGTAGGTTAGTATCCCTATACATTTCATGCTAGTTTTGATTTTTCTAGTCAGCCTTTTGCCTCACACCACACACACCTCACTGACACGTTCAACAGGAAATGTAATAAAATTTGAGTTTGGCCTAATTAACAAACCTTATAAGCAGCAACCTTGGCTTGCCCAGGATTTCTTTTTTAGGTATTTAGAAAAAGTTACCAATCCTGATTAGTCCCCCTTTGAGACATTTAGTTCACAAGACAGTGAGCTGTGTGCTCTATGCACCAATGATGAAGACTAGCCTTAGGTACTGTCCATGTCTCTACCAAAAGCAAGGGTTAAAATCCTACCCTTCCTCATTGTGGTGGGATCAGGAGGTGAAGGATTAGGAGATGTGTTGGTTAGCTTCCTGTTACTGTCAAAAAACACATTAAATAATCAGGATATAAAGAGAAAAGGGTTGTTTTGGCAGTTTTGGCAGTTTTGGAGACGTAAGAGGGCCCGATTAGTCTGAGGCCTGTGTGGAAGCAGTGCATCATAACAGGATGATGGAAAGGGCGCCTGTCACCCCACAACCAGAGGGAGGGGGGAAAGGTCTCTATATCCCATCCAAAGGCACACCCTATAGTAGTTGCTTTTGAATATATTAGGAAATTTCCTCAAATGAATTCCTATGCGAATTTCCCAATATGAGTATTAGGAAACACGCACTATTTATTAGAATCATCACCAAGAGCAACTCAATAACAAAAAAAGAAGAAAGAAAGAAAGAAAGAAAGAAAGAAAGAAAGAAAGAAAGAAAGAAAGGCCACTTCAAAGACACACTCTGTAACAGTTACTTCTGCAACATGTAGGAAGCACGACCAAGACCACAGCAGGGGAGGGTTGTTCCCCATAGGTGTCCCGGCAAGCAGGAAAACGGTCCGTGAGGAGATGAGAATGAAAACTAAGACTTAGTCAGACTGGATCAAACTTCTCGAGAGTCTGATGCCAGGTGTTTTATTGCCAGCATATTTAAACATGGCACAATTTGGGAAAAAGTTTCCGGGCAACCCTCATTCATTCCCATTCCAGATTTCCAGGCAACAATCTTTCCAATTCCAGGTGCATAATAAAGCTTAAGAGATGCCGACATAGAAACTCCTTTGCAAAGTACACGTGACCATGAAGATGGGTTCCATGGCTAAAGGTCTCTGACTGAGACTGCGTAGAGGTCAGCAGGCTATAAAATACATGCGACATCTCCTCTGAGGGAGTATTAACTGATAAAGGTCTGGGGAGGGAGAGTCTGGGATATACATCCTGGGAGACTTGGTTGAGGTCTGGCTCCACAGATCGCACAGGTCCCCAGGTCATTAATATCCACCCCCGGCCTTCTAGGTGGAAAATAGTTATTTCCTCCTCCCCTCCCCCCCACTGTGTGACTCACATGCTTGGTTTCCCTCGTGATCTGTGGGCTTGAGGAACTTTGTGTCCCAATAGGCAACTTGTACAATGAGAGTTCATTTGACTTTATGGTTCCAGAGCAGGAATCCATATTGACGGCTGGTGCGGGGGTAGGGGGGTGGGGGAGTGGGGGGGTGGGGAGGTGGGGGGTGGGGGAGGATGGGGGGAATGGGGATGGGGGGTTTGGGGGGTGCCAGTGCAGGAAACTGAGCAATCAGAGCTGCAACCATAAACACAAAGCACAGAGAGTGAACTGGAAGCAGAGAGAGGTTATAGACGCTCAAATCCCAGCACAATGATGTATTTCCTCCAGCAAACTCCACCCCTTAAAGGTTCCGCAACCTCCCCACACAGTGCCACCACCGGGGACCAAGAGTCCATGATCCTACAGAGGATATTTCGCATTCAACCACCACACACCCCTCATGACCTGACCTCCTTTCCTTAGGCTTCACTTCTTAAAGGTTCCAACTCCTCACCCTTCCCAAGTTTTCTCTCCTCTCCTCTCTTCCCTGCCCTCAGTCCCCTCCTTTCCCCTCACTTCTCCTTCCCTCTCTTCCCCCATGGACCTCAGTGGGGGCAATCCAGTTCTAAGCATGTCAAAGACAACAGGGCCATGGGCCATGGGGGCAGAGAGTTCTTAGGCATGAGATTAGTGCCTTGTAAAAGGGACCCCTAAGAGATCGCTTCGCTTTTTCATGTGATGATATAATAAGACGATGACAATAAAACCAGGAAGCAGGTGGCTTTTTTTTTTCCAGTACTGAGAATTGACCTGGGGCCTCACACATGTTAGGCAGGCTGCTGGGCCCTCTGTTTCTTTTGAGACACCTCACTAAGTGAATGAGGCTGGCCTTCAGTACTCTCTGAAGCACAGGCCAGTCTTGAGCTTGCAACCCTTATGCCTTAGCCTCAAGAAGGTTTAGGAAGACAGGCTTGGATCACCAGGCTCAGTTCTGATCTTGGATCCAAACTTCAATCTTCAACTGCCCAGCTTCCAGAACTATATGCGGTCAATTTTGTAGATGTAACCAATCGTCTTATTAAAATAAGAAACACAGAGCCAATGTAAAAGAGAAAGCCGAGAGGTCAGAGCTCAGAGATAAAATCTTACCTCCTGCAGTGCTCCTAGCTTCCCGGAGAGAGCTACTTCCTGTTTGTCTGTGTTTAAATAGTCTTTCTGTTCTGCCTTCTCATTGGTTGTAAACCCAACCACATGACTGCCTCGTCACTGCCTGTAAGTACCGCCCTCCAGGTCTTAAAGGTGTATGTCTCCAATACTGGCTGTATCCCTGAACACACAGAAATCTACCTAGCTCTTCTAACCACCACACTCTTGCTATGGCTCTAATAGCTCTGACCCCAGGGCAACTTTATTTATTACCATCAAATTAAAATCACATTTCAGTACAAATAAAATATCACCATACAATTTCAGTTGTTCAAGTCACCCAGTCTCCAGAGGTTTTCTGTTTCTAACCAGTGGCTGGACTGCTCAGAACACAAAGGGACCCTAGCTCCCAGAGGCTCCCTCATGTCCCATCAGCAAGTTCTCTGAATCTGAGGAACAGTCCCTGCTAATTCCCCTGACCATAAGGTCCTGGATTCCAGGCAACTACAAGGGAAACCGACAGCTTGAAGAGAAGGGACGGTTGCTGCCTTCTGATACAGAGCCTGGAATTCACTTTTCCATAAACAAAGTGAATTTAAAATGGTGGGCTTGCTGGAACCCCATCGGGGCAGTCGGGTACTTTAGGCAAAGTCACATGTTAAATACCATACCCTCAATGTGGCATCTACCCATCACACCATTGCTTCTGTCCGAAGTATAAGGGAGTATCCGAACAAATAATTGGACATGAATTTTAGAGAATCATCCAATCAGAAATGCGAGGCAAAATGTATTCCTTTTGGCTTCCCTGTCCCTTTAGAGACAATGTGCATTATTATTCTCATCCCTACCCTCCAAGTGAAAAACATGAGTGTTTCATGGGTACCATTTCCTTAAGGGGCTTAGAGCCCTTTCTGAAAGTGTATGCTCCTGCCTCTTTGGGCCAGCTGCCTAGATAATGGAAAGATTCCATCAGGTCACTGAGGCCCTGCGTTTCAGTCCAGAATCTGCCCTGTGTTATGTGGAAGGCTTAAAGCATGGGTCAGGCCAGGTGCTATTCCCCTTAGCATCTTCCATTCTACGAGTTATGGTTCTTATTTATTTATTCATTTATGGTTTGCAAGTCATACATGGTGACAGAATCTTTCCATAGCTCTCTTTTCTGGTCAAAAATCACCAAGAACAGCCCAACCGCTTTCCTAGGATGTCTTTATTTTTATGACTTTCCACCAAAGAGCATTGCTTCCCTTACTTGGCCTGGGTGCTGGGGACACAGATTTGGCTATTACATCCACAAATACTCTGGACGACAGGCAGCAGGGGAGACAGGAGCCAGGGTTTGAAAGTTCCAAAGTTTACAGTTCCCACTGGGGTTTTGATTTGCTGGACCTGTCTCACCTTAATAAATTACTGAAGCTTCTCTTTGCCTTGAACTTTTCCTTGAGTCTTTGTCCCAGAAAAAAAATCTAAAGAGTCCGTTCTAAAAATTGGCCATCTCCCTGTTTGGCAGGTAAAAGGCTGCAGGGTGTCACCGTGAAAGGAGACCTCTCTATTAGATGTTCCTGTGGTTCCAAGCCCACTGAGAGCTGTGCCTCTGCCTTGGCAGAGAAACTCATCATTTGAAAAGTTATTTCTAGCCCAGAGCAGCTGTTCACAGCTCAAGTTCAGCAAATGCCATCACTTCTGCAGACTCAGTTCTAGTGCTTCAGTATGCCCGGGGACATCATGGTGACCCGAGTGTATGCCTTTGATGAGTAAACAGAGTGACCACTTGTCCAAGAAGTCACCCATTTGATTATACTCTCTCTTCTCATCTGCTGTAGTGAAGGCTCTTAGAAGCAAGAACCCAGACAGTCTCCTAACTCCAGATGACTGCGCTGGAGTCTCCCTGGAGAAATCAGATCATTATAATCACAATAGCAAGAAAAGACTCTGCTTTGATGGGTGCTTATATGGAAGGAGGTACACTCAATACTTTCAAAAACTACTACACTCATTTAGAGATGAAAGAAGGGGGCTTCTTATGGCTAAGAAATAACAGAACTAGAGTTTAAACCCAGGTCCACCTGGACCCAAGGCTCCCCTTATTCCAATATGGCATATGGACTAAAATATATGTCTCTATGTGCTGCAGTGATGGGATGTGGAGACAGGAATTCCTGACTTCCTGGCTCCTTCTGCCTACTGTTCTTCATTAGCTTGTCATTAATTCTGCTAAAACAATAGTCCCCTTGCCCAGTCCATCTCCTTCCTGTATGACAGCAGACCTTCTTTCGTGTCCCTGTGGACATCCAAGCGGGAGGCAAGGAATTACAACAGGCACAGGCTACTGCCTATCTATCTCTTGTCTCTCTTTGCTGTCCTTGGGCAGCAATGCAATGTAGTCCCTGGTTTTCAAAGGCCAGCCAAAGCTTCAGTGTGACAATACACCATCTGTGACGTTTGGTAGACCTTAGGTCACCCCTTCTGCCTTTTGCAGATGCTTCTCCGTGGTCATCAATGTCCCACTAATGCTGATCTCTCTCTTTAGAGGGGTAAGGACAGCGAGGATTCTACCTTCTGTGCCCTGCTCTTCTGTTCCATTTTTCTGTGTGGTAGAGGTGGGTTGAGAAGATGGAGATCTCTCCATCCCTGAGTACACCATTGGTCCTGTCTCCCAGATCTCTCCATCCCTGAGTACACCATTGGTCCTGTCTCCCAGATCTCTCCATCCCTGGGAGGTACACCATTGGTCCTGTCTCCCGGATCTCTCCATCCCTGGGAGGTACACCATTGGTCCTGTCTCCCAGATCTCTCCATCCCTGAGTACACCATTGGTCCTGTCTCCCAGATCTCTCCATCCCAGGGAGGTACACCATTGGTCCTGTCTCCCAGATCTCTCCATCCCTGGGAGGTACACCATTGGTCCTGTCTCCCAGATCTCTCCATCCCTGAGTACACCATTGCTTCTGTCTCCTAGATTTCTACATCCCTGGGAGGTACACCATTGGTCCTGTCTCCCAGATCTCTCCATCCCTGGGAGGTACACCATTGGTCCTGTCTCCCAGATCTCTCCATCCCTGGGAGGTACACCATTGGTCCTGTCTCCCAGATCTCTCCATCCCTGGGAGGTACACCATTGCTTCTGTCTCCTAGATCTCTCCATCCCTGGGAGGTACACCATTGCTTCTGTCTCCCAGATCTCTACATCCCTGGGAGGTACACCATTGGTCCTGTCTCCCAGATCTCTCCATCCCTGGGAGGTACACCATTGGTCCTGTCTCCCAGATCTCTCCATCCCTGAGTACACCATTGGTCCTGTCTCCCAGATCTCTCCATCCCTGGGAAGTACACCATTGGTCCTGTCTCCCAGATCTCTCCATCCCTGGGAGGTACACCATTGGTCCTGTCTCCCAGATCTCTCCATCCCTGAGTACACCATTGGTCCTGTCTCCCAGATCTCTCCATCCCTGGGAGGTACACCATTGGTCCTGTCTCCCAGATCTCTCCATCCCTGAGTACACCATTGCTTCTGTCACCTAGATCTCTACATCCCTGGGAGGTACACCATTGCTTCTGTCTCCTAGATCTCTACATCCCTGGGAGGTACACCACTGCTTCTGTCTCCCAGATCTCTACATCCCTGGGAGGTACACCATTGGTCCTGTCTCCCAGATCTCTCCATCCCTGGGAGGTACACCATTGGTCCTGTCTCCCAGATCTCTCCATCCCTGGGAGGTACACCATTGGTCCTGTCTCCAAGATCTCTCCATCCCTGGGAGGTACACCATTGGTCCTATCTCTCAGATCTCTCCATCCCTGGGAGGTACACCATTGGTCCTGTCTCCCAGATCTCTCCATCCCTGGGAGGTACACCATTGGTCCTGTCTCCCAGATCTCTCCATCCCTGCGAGGTACACCATTGGTCCTGTCTCTCAGATCTCTCCATCCCTGGGAGGTACACCATTGGTCCTGTCTCCCAGATCTCTCCATCCCTGGGAGGTACACCATTGGTCCTGTCTCCTAGATCTCTCCATCCCTGGGAGGTACACCATTGCTTCTGTCTCCCAGATCTCTCCACCTCTGGGAGGTACACCATTGGTCCTGTCTTCCAGATCTCTCCATCCCTCAGTACACCATTGGTCCTGTCTCCCAGATCTCTCCATCCCTGGGAGGTACACCATTGGTCCTGTTTCCCAGATCTCTCCATCCCTGAGAGGTACACCATTGATCTTGTCTCCCAGATCTCTACATCCCTGAGAGGTATACTGTGGGTCCAGTCTCCCAGGTCTCTCCATCTCCAAGAGGTACACTGTGGGTCCAGTCTCCCCCACCAGCAGACAGACTCAGGAGAGTGACAACAGAACTTTTTGCTCAGAGGTTCACTGTGCTCAGCACCTGACTCTTTTGGTGCTGTGGGGGTCAGTGTGCCAAGGGCCTCTTTCTCAGCTAAGGGTTCCAACCTTTCCCCTGTAATCTGGTATCCATATCTGCCAGGGAACCCATGGACTCCTGGGCTCACAGAAATCAGGAAATGTGGATGGAGGGAGTGGTATTCCCTTACAGGCACTGGGAAAAGCTGGGGAAGAATAGGGTGGACATGTGTTCTGATGGCCCCAAAACATATCCTTTGCCATCTTATCCATATTACTGCCCACTGTTTTTTCTTTCCTTCATCCCTCCTCTAGATCAAACAAATTGTAGTTGACTGGTTGTTGTCTTCTCGGGAACTGTGTAGACAAGACACAAAGCTAAAACTTCCCTCCCACCTTTGGGAGCAAAAGCGTAAGTTCTAAGAAGAGGCTTCTTTTATTATTTCTAAGTGTCCAAAGAAGCAATTTCCCAAACTCCAGAGAGATCCTGTTTGTCTGGCAGGAGGTAAGGGGAGAGGTGACAGGGAGATGGATTTGTGGGTTCTAGGAGCCCAGAGCCAGCCCTGCTTCCAAGGAGAGAGATTTCAGCACACAATACACCAGGGTGCTTGGCAGACTGATTTGGGGGTGGCTGGGCCAAGGGGGGGGGCAGGCCAGGCGAGGCTGCCACAGAGATAAATGGAGTGGTCAGAGAAGCCAGGACCAGGTGGGCTTCCTGTGGAGGCCGTGGCTGGGCGCTGGCATCAGCAACCTATTGGAGCCCAGGGACACTGAGGTGAAGCATTTTTCATTTTCTGTGTTTCTTCTGCTGGCAAGAAGAAATAAGAGCTTGGCAGTAGAAATTAAGTTGTTATAGGAAAATGAAGAGATTCTTAAACCTTGTGTTTGTGGCCTGGAATTTACGGCCTCCCTCACCTGCCTCTGAACCCCTTGTATGAATCCAGTGAGGAGGTTCACACTGTAAGTCTGGCCCTTCTGTCCTGGACCCGAGAATACGTAGCTGGCTGTGACCACAATCGCCTTCATTGTGCGTGGGTTTTTTGTGTTTTTTTTTTTTTTTCCATTTTATTAACCATTCAACAAAAAGTTTTAAATTGAAAGCATTTTGGTAAACACTGCTCAGGTTTTTGTTTTTTTGTTTTTTTTTTCTCCAGGACCTTAGGCATCAGGGGGATGCCACACATCATCTTGAGGAGAGTTCACGATGCTCGAGAGGCTGAGAGTCGGAGCCCTTAGAACAGCCCTAGTTAGCATGTGGACCGTTCTGGTGCCTGCCTGGGTGTTCTGACAGATGGATGGTCTGCCTTACTTTTAAACAACACCTAATTTTGGAAATACCTCTGTTGAGGAGCCTCGCGCTTTTTCCAGAATATGTCTGCCGTGTATATTAAATTGACTAAACACTCAGATGGAGGAGCAGAAATCAGGCCCGGGAGAGGCCGTTACGGAGAAGGGAGGAGGGGCAGAGGCGCGACCAGTATTGAAAAATACACTAAAATTCTGATTGAAATACCAGATCCAGTTCCACAGGGCTTCTTAGGAACACTCAAACTGTTGAAAACAGAATGGAAAAAACAAAAGTGATTACACACTGGCTCCCATGCGTAGTTGCTTAATGAACATGATGTGGCCTGCTTCCTCTTCCCGACATACGGCTACCGATGAAGGAAAATTCTATTTTGATTGCAGAGTGGCCTTCAGCAGTTGGACACTCTGAGAGATGACAAACAGGCCACATCGCTTTCTCCTTGCTCACCACTCACTTCCTGGCACTTCCTGACAGGTCATAAACGCACACAAAATGCTAAGTTAGTGGGTTGCTAGTTGTCTCCTTCAAGTTGAAAAGACACTTTTTAAAAATAAATTTTCCTTATGTCTACTTTTGTTTTTCCACATTTTCAACTCTGACATTCAAGTGCACTTTACAGACTGCCCTATAACAACATCGGAAACCCAAACTCAGAACGCCCTGGTGAAGCCATTCCTCAGGAATCTGCTGTGACGCGCCAGGCCAAGCGCCTTAGCACTCCGGAAACAAGCGCGCTGTGGTGAGATGGTTAGAAATGCTTAGTTCTACTTCCCTATCAAATCTCCACCGGCAACTAATTACTCAGAAGTTGTCCTTGCTTGGGTCTTTTGGTTAGACTGCTGACATTCTTCGGAACCTTCCCAAAAAGGTCCCACTCATTGGCTTCCATGACATCACTCATTCTTGAGTTTCCAAATGCGTTCTAGACACTTCCCATCCAATTCTTTTTTTATATAAATTATTTATTTTTCTATTATCAGCTTGATACAGTATAAATTCTTACTAATTGTGAAATGTTTCATTGAGGCTTACCCAGTGATTGAGTAAAACTAAAACTTATTATAAGCCACAGTCATCCTAGGGTCCCCCCTGCTATATAGCCTCCCTGGTTCTGTGGGTTGCAGTCTGATTATTCTTTGCTTTATATCTAGAATCCACTTATGAGTGAGTACATACCATGTTTGTCCTTCTGGGTTTGGGTTACCTCACTCAGGATGATTTTTTCTAGATCCATCCATTTGCCTGCAAATTTCATGCTGTCATTGTTTTTCTCTGCTGAGTAGTACTCCATTGTGTATATGTACCACATTTTCTTAATCCATTCTTCAGTTGACGTGCATCTAGGTTATTTCTAGGTTCTGGCTATTACAAATAGTGCTGCTGTGAACACAGTTGGGCATGGATCTTTGTGGTATGATTGATTGAGCATTCTTTTTTTTTTTTTTTTTTTTCGAGACAGGGTTTCTCTGTGTAGCTTTGCGCTGTTCCTGGAACTCACTTGGTAGCCCAGGCTGGCCTCGAACTCACGAGATCCACCTGCCTCTGCCTCCTGAGTGCTGGAATTAAAGGCATGCGCCGCCACCACCGCCCAGCTTGATTGAGCATTCCTTGGGTATATGCCCAAGAGTGATATGGCTGGGTCTTGAGGTAGTTCGATTCCCAGTTTTCTGAGAAACCACCATACTGATTTCCACAGTGGCTGTACAAGTTTACATTCCCACCAACAGTGGAGGAGTGTTCCCTTTGCTCTGCATCCTCTCCAACATTGACTGTCCTTAGTGTTTTTGATCGTAGCCATTCTGACAGGTGTAAGGTGGTATCTCAGAGTTGTTTGATTTGCATTTCTCTGATGATTAAGGATGTTGAACATTTCTTTAAATGTCTTTCAGCCATTTGTAGTTCTTGTTTTAAGAATTCTCTGTGTAGCTCTTTAGCCCATTTTTTAATTGGATTGTTCAGTATTTTGATGTCTAGTTTCTTGAGTTCTTTATATACTTTTGAGATCAGTCCTCTGTCAGATGTGGGGTTGGTAAAGGTCTTTTCCCATTCTGTGGGCTGTCTTTTTGTCTTATTGACCATGTCTTTTGCCGTACAAAAGCTTCTCAGTTTCAAGAAGTCCCATTTATTAATTGTTGTGCTCAGTGTTTGTGCTGTTGGTGTTATATTTAGGAAGTAATCACCTGTGCCAATGCGTTCAAGTGTACTTCCTACTTTCTCTTCTATTAAGTTTAGTGTAACATCCAATTCTTTTGTAGGCTCCTCTTCCTCACTGGGAACTGTGTACCCCAAAGGCTTGAATTCATTCTATGTAAACACTGCTTGCATTCACAGCTCCCACCCAGCCTCTTCCTTGAATTCCCTTGTGTGTTCCTATCCTATGAGTCCCTTTTCTCTTTCTTGAGGCTTAGAGCCTCATCATCCTTAGCACCTCTTCTTCCCCTCTCTATCCTAAAAGTGCTTTCTGTCATCTGTCATGCCTTCCACTGCCACCACCTTATCCCTGTCGTTACCATTTCTGGTCCAGACTTCTACAAGCATCCCTTCATTGACACATCTTTCTTCACCAAGACCATAAGGATCTTTCTAGAGTACCCACAGGAATATATCAATCAATCTTTGGCTAAAAACTCTGCCAAGAGCCCTCACAGTCTTTAGGAGAAATTTCAAACTTGGGTCAGGCTGACAAGGCCTTCATGATGGGGACCTCTCTCCTTCTAGGATCATCTCTCGCCTCTGGTATCCAGACTGGGTAGACTGCTTATATTTTCTATTCTCCACAGACTTCCCTCTGCCTCATCTCTACCCCCTTCTGGATCTATTAAGCTCCCCCCAGCCCCCGAGTCTTGTGATGCCCCCTCTCCTGCACAGCCTTCTCTGCCCTCCCTCTTTGCATAGAGACCCTGTGCATCCGTGTGTTCCCCGTCCCAGCACTTCAAGGGTTGCATTGCATTAGCAGCCTTACTTCCTGGGTTCTCTCCAGAACCATAAAACGCCTTGCAGGAGAGATGCCAGTCATGATGTCTCCGGTGCTTACTTCATGATGGATGCTCAAAAATACTTGAAGAACGGATGGATGAGGATACCTTGCAGACCTGTTTTTGCTTGTCTATTTCCTGATTCTAAATTCTGAACCGGGAGACCAATTTGCCCTGCTGGAGTCGATTCCCATCGTTGGTCTGATGTGCTGAGCAGGGTGTGAAAGTCAGGGTGGAGTTTCTTAGAGAGGCAGGGGCACTCTTACCAGTGTCTTTCATTGAAATGATGGGATAAATTTTACTTTTCAAAAGCATGGATTGTGTAATGCTCACTAGTTCATACAACTCATGCATGAATTAGGTAGGTAGCTCATCCTAAAGAGATAAAACTTCACTTAACATCTACTGTAAAAGCTACAGTCATTTCTTGCTTATTATTCACTGGTCCATCAGTCTATCCCCCAGTGTTATGGAGTTTCTGCTGTGTACACAGCTCTGTGCCCAGTGCCAGACAGACAGGAGGAAAGGATCAAGATCTCTACCTTCATGATGCTTACTTAAAAAGATACACAAATGCAACATTTTCAGTTATAAAATTAACTGGGGGAAAGGACTAATACGATGAGAGAATAACGAGAGTGGAATATAATTCAGATGGAGGGAGGGTCCAGGAAGGAAGGCAGCCTGGAAAACAATTACGATAAAGCTGCGGCCTGGCTCTCCTGGGAAGAAAGCCCCAGGGGAGAGCTGGGGAGGCAGGACTCAGTAGCACAGGGACCTGCATGGAATTACTATGACAGTCAGTAGGGCTGGGACATTTTAGAGATGGAACTGATTATTCATCTAATAGGTTGTATGCAAGGGTGAGTCAAAAAATTTGGCAAGATGAATGAGTTCAGCTTAAGTCTATGAATGTCCAAGCCAGACAGCCTGAGTTTCTGTCTTAGGGTTTCTATGACTGTGAAGAGACACCATGAGTATGGCAACTCTTATAGAGGTGGCAGCTTACAGTTTCAGAGGTTTAGTCCATTATCATCATGGTGGGGAGCATGGTGGTATACTGGCAGATGTGGTTCTGGTGAAGGGGCTGCTATGGGTTGATATACAGGCAATAGGAAGGGGTCTGAGTGTCACACTGAGTGAAGCTTGAGCAAAGGAGACCTCAAAGCCTCCACAGTGACACACTTCCCCCAACAAGGCCACACCTACTCCAACAAGGCCACACCTCCTAGTAGTGCCACTCCCTTTGGGGGCCATTTTCTTTCAAATCACCACAGTTTTCATTCTAATCCTATTGGAAAGCTGTGTTACTTAGCCTCACTGTGCCCTGGTTTCCACTTCGACAAAATGAGTGATAATCATCGCCATTACCTCAAAGATTTGTTGTGACGATTAAACAACTTACAATCTATGAACCATTGTGAGCATATAGGTTTTGTTTTTTAATTGTTGGGGTACAGAGTGATCAAGATGGAGTCTTTTGTAGCCCACACTGGCCTCAAACTTACTATGTAGCTGAGGATGGCCTTGAACTCCTATCTTCCTGCCTCCACATCAACACACCCAGCTCTGCAAGTAGATTTTTCTTGCAAACTGAAACAGAGAAGTAACCTTCCAGATCTCCGGCATGAGCACTACAACATGAGAAAATGAGTCTGGATCCCCAGCACCTACATAAAAAGCCACATGCAGCAGCCTGCACAGTATTCTCAGCACTAGGAGGGATTCCTGGAGCTTGCTGGTCAGCCATTCTAGCCAGCTCTGGAAGAACTACACTAACTGAGAGCTTGACATTTATTGAGAGAAGAAAAAAAAAAGTATTTGGGTGGTGAAGATCAGAGTTCAGCTTAGCAACCAGCCTGGGATTGCTGCAGACCTCCGGAGTATCTATCTTTGGCTATGATTCAGATCTCAAAAGAGATGCTTGGGCAGGAAATGTCAATCTTCAAGGCCTCAACATAGATAGTGCTTAAAGCTTAGGGTACAGAAAAAGCCAGGGAAAGGGTATAAAGAAGTAAGGCAGGAGCCGGGCGGTGGTGGCACACGCCTTTAATCCCAGCACTCCGAAGGCAGAGGTAGGCAGATTTCTGTGAGTTCAAGGTCAGCTTTGTCTACATGATGAGTTCCAGGACAGTCAGGGATACACAGAGAAACCTTGTCACAAAAACAAAGAAAAAGGAGGAGGAGGAGGAGAGAGGGAGGGAGGGAGGGAAAGGAGGATGCAAAGGAGGAGAAGAAGAAAGGTAGGGTTGGCTTTGAGAATTCTTGTGGCCTTCTGTGTGCTGTGTTGTTACGCATGTATGTGAGACAAGAGGAGATAAGACTATCTGGTACACTATGAACATAAAGAATACTGGAGCCAAGGGGGGCAGCTTCTGTTTCTGGATTAATGGAGCTTTATCAACAAATGGTTTGCTTTATCTCCTTAAGCTGATTTTGTGGCTTCTCCTATCAATCACTGAAGTCTCCTCATCCAAAGACTTCAAGGAAAGCATGGAGCGTTTGTAGATCAAGGGGGTGTTGTGGCTGGTAAAGCCGGAAGGTGGGAGCATCGTTAGGCTAGACCAAGAGAATCAAATGTCTCTAAAGGTGTGATAAGCAGCCACTAAGGGTACCAAACAAGGATGCGGGATGACCACTTCGCAATCCTCTTTTGGAAAGATGAACAATGTGGAGAGTGGCTTGGGAAGGCGGAACCCTCTGCAGAAGCTGGGGGACTAATGGTGTGTCTGCTTCAGGGGCCCAGGTAGCAAAGCAAGCCAGGGTCATGCAGCAGGTGACCCACTCCTGTTCAAACAAAATCCATGGTGAGGAACCTAAGGGACTAGGTGGCTTACTGGCCAGAAACAGTAAGAGAGAGGATGACACCAGGACTCTGGTTTGTTTCTGATGATTCTTTGACGTTCAAATATTGAATTTTCCCCAACACATCCTCACGCCTTACAGAATTCTCTCAACGCTTTCTGCAGTGATGACTCTCTAATTCTCAAATGTGGCTGCTCTGCCTCCTGGCGAAAATATACACATCCTGTAGAGATCATTCCAGCCCTGTTCTGGTGCTCCTGGTGAGATGATTCCTCAAGTTCATTCCCTTCCTCCTGTTCTTTCTTAAACCTGTTCCCATTATCCTTGTAGCCTCGGCATCAAAACTGCTCACCAAGGTCACTGATGAACTTCATTTTGCTGAACTGCATAGCCAAGCCTCTGGCCTCATCTTCTGAGCCCCGTTGGGTGTACCCAATGTGGCCAGCCACGCCCTCCTTCCCAGCACAGTCTTCACTGGCATTAGGGTTCAGGTATCCTCAGCTGTTTCTCCATGGTCTCTGACTGCAGCACTCCAGGGATTACTTCCTGGGCTTCTTTTTGCTGTTAATTCAAATCCTTGAAAAATCCCCTCCAGCCTCATGGTTTTGAATGACCTCTTTGCCCCACGGCTCTCCAGTTCGCTCCTCCGGGACTGTGCTCACTCAACGTCTGCTGTTGGCTGTTAAATGGACACCTCAGACACAACACGTCAAGAAGATTCCCAGTCCCTCTTCCGCAGCTGGGATACTCATCCTCCCCCACCCCGCCCCCTGCCCCCACCTCAGTTAAAGGCTACTTGCTTCATCTAGTGCTCATGCCAAACATCTTGAAGTCATCTTTCTTATCCTTGTCTTACAATGCACATCTAAGTCTCCATGGTGCTGGCAAAATACAATCATCATGCAATCCCTCTTGCCCCTGCCTCAGCTACCACTTCTTCATCCACTGACTCTTGTGTTGCTGGAGGGCTTCTCTCCAGGTTCCCCAAGCCCCGCAGTCCCACAATCCACTTATAAAATAATCACTCAGACGCTTATATCACTTATAAACTGTATGGCCATGGCAGGCTTCTTGCTAACTGTTCTTTTATCTTAAATTAACCCATTTTTATAAATCTATACCTTGCCACGTGGCTGGTGGCTTACCAGAGTCTCTACATGCTGCTTGTCCTGGCGGTGGCTCCAGTGTCTCTCCTCAGCCTTCTGCTTCCCAGAATTCTCCTCTCTCCTTGTCCCACCTACTTCCTGCCTGGTCACTGGCCATCAGTGTTTTATTTATATAGAATGATATCCACAGCACTCTTGGCTCTACACTACTGCAATATACTCCCAACATCTATTCCTTCATAATCGATTCTCTGTCCTCAATACCACAGCACAAGTAAACTTTTTTAAAAAAAAAAAAAAAAAGCAATCAGATGGTAGGAGGGTCAGTCAGAAGAGCACATAACTGGAAAGGAGTTAAGTGATGGACCCCAGCACACATCAAAGAGCTAGGCACAAAGCACGAATCTGTAATCACAGTACTAGAGTGTCAGAGACCAGATGATCCCTGTCGCTTGCCAGCCAGCCAATCCAGATGAATTGGGAACCTCTAGGTTCGATTAGAGACCCAGTCTCAAAAACTGAGGTGGGGAGTGATTGAGAAAGATACCTAATGTTGAGCACCACGTGAATGTGCACACATGTGCATGTACCACCCTTTACATGTGGCTACACACACACACACACACACACACACACACACACGCACACGCACACGCACACGCACGCACGCACGCACACATGCACACACTACACGGGTGTGGGAAGCCAAAGCTCTACAAAGGCTCTCACACTCCTGCCTGCTCTGCTCTCACTCCTTGGCTCAGTGACCTTATAAGCTTTACATCTTCATGCACTCTGTTCCAAACACCCTAGACTCCTCGCTGGTTCTCAAATATGCCACATAAGATCTATTTTCATTCACCCTCTTGAATGACATTGCTCATCAACAGCTATCAAGAAGGCCAACCCCACACTTTAATCTCGTCTGTACAAATGCCTTCTTCAAAATGATGATGACATGTCATGTTTACTATCATAACTCATCCCAGCCTCCCCAACTCTTGATTTTACCATTTCATTTCCCTAGCACTGATCATGTTCCTACCCTATGCAACGTGCTTGTTTATTATGTTCATTATTAATTGTCTCCCCCTGCTGGAACGTCAGTCCCACAAGGCTGGAGAGACTTTCTGTGTTCACAGCAGTATGCTGATCTATGACCCTAGAGACATTGAGGAGACACTTGTTAGATGAATGAATGAATGAGTTCTTTAAGTTTACAACCACAATAAGCTTCTTTCTACACAAGGGCTGAGTCAGTATCTTCACTGGGGTGTAGAATGGGCAAATACACAGGTGTTAAAGGGGAAATATTTCCGGGAACAAATGATACATTGTGTAGCTGGAGTTTTCTCTCTGGGTCCCGCCAAGCCCCAGCAGTCCAACAGCTCACTTATAAAATAAAACACACAGACGCTTATATTGTTTAAACTGTTTGGCCTAATGGCTCTGGCTTCTAGCCAACTAGTTCTTCTATCTTAAACTAATCCATTTCTATAAATCTATACCTTGCCACATGGCTCGTGGCTTACCCGTATCTTCACATGCTGCTTGTCATGGTGGCGGTTGGCAGTGTCTCCCTCCACCTTCCTGTTCTCTCAATTCTCCTCTCTGTTAGTCCCACCTATACTTCCTGCCTGGCTACTGGCCAAACAGTGTTTTATTTATTGACCAATAAAGCAACACATTTGACATACAGACCATCCCACAGCAACACTGAGCTTCTGACTTCTGGTCTGTGCTATGATGTGTTTCACAAGCTAGAACAAGTGTCTGCTTTTCAACCAGTTCCTTCCATGTGTCCTTCCCTTTCATGCTCTGCACTTCTCAGGATGGGGAAGAGATGCAGGCGATAGTGTCTGGTGAGGGTGTGTCTTCCCTAGAATTCCATCTTCTTCCTTCTTACCTCCATGCAGTCCTCACTATGACCCAATATTTCAAATCCCCATAATGGAAAAAAATGGAGATTCATAGGTTAACCAATATCACCAGTGATTTTGATTTGGTTCATTGACATCTAGAGGAAACACAGACACTCACTATACCTTTGTCATAAGAGGGAGATAAGGAATGCCAGGAAAGCCAGGCAGCTGACTGGGATGGGAACTGTCCCCAGGGGTTAACATGAGGGCACTTGAAGATGGCAAGAGGGACTCCACCAGAAAACACAGATCACCTGTGTAGAGCTGTCCTGAGACTTATGTCTTATTTCTGTTTTAGCCAGACTCCCAGGCCAGGATGCTGCTGGTACCTGGAATAGCTGGGAAGCTGTTTCAGTATTCCTGGAAGTGTGACTGGATGAGAAACAGCCTGGTAAGTGTGTGGTAAGTGACCTCTCCTACTTAACCTTTTTTTTTTTTTTTAAATTCCTGTCACTTCCATAACTCCTTATCCTGATGACCTTCTGCAGCATTAAGAACAGCTAGAGGGAGAATGGCCTTATATTTTATTAAGTCATGAGCCCCTGTGAGTAATCCTTTAAAAAAATCACTATTATTTGTTTCACATGCAGAATTAGTTAACCTTGGTCAAGAACTCAGCAAGCAAAGCACCGGACAGACAGTGGGGATTCAACAACGTCTAGTTCTCTCTCCCCAGTGTGTGGTAGTGCCCCTCCATCTTCCCTCGAGATGACTATTTTCCATGTTTCTCTCTTCCCCCGCATCTCTGTGTTTCTTCTTGTTTGGCCCCAGATGTCAGATTGGCTTGCGTTACTCCAGGCTGAATCATTTGATTTCCTGTCCATGTTCCTAACCTTTCCAGAGCCTTTTGTATCATTCTCAGTCATCCCTGCTGTTTACAATACCTCTCAACTTAAAGCCATCTGCAACTCTCATTAGCAAAACGCTGACTCCATCTCCCCCGCGATTCCAGGCTGTGCTGAACACATTGGTGTACTGACACCAATTCTTTCTTCTCCATTTGAAGAGCTACCTCTCTGGACTGTTCTCAGGTATTACCTTTTTTTATAGGATTATATTCTTATTATACATATAGTCTTATGCTCCCTGTCTGGACAAATCTAAATATGTGAAATCCAGATTCATGACTTTTTTTTTTGAATGAGTTAGAAGGGCTGTCATGTCCTAGGATATGCAAGGACTTGAGTCTGAGCCCCAACAATCTCCAAGGGAAGAAACTGAGTTAGTACCCTCTTTAAAAAAACAATGATTAATTCCTCTAATAAGTCATTTGTCCTAGTATACCTAAAATACTTAGTTTGCAAAAAGAAAAATATTACCTACTTTTTAAGGTTAGATTCAGCCTTGAACATAGGTACTTTACACCCATTAGCGAGGTGTTTTGGTAAATCTTCAAGAATATGATTCAAATATTTCACATTATCAGCGAGAATCTGAAGAAGCCACTGGGTCCCTCATGGTTCACTGGCTCTTGATATTATTCAACATGTTTTCAAATCTTACTCTTTTCTCAAAAACCTCAAAGCCTAATGCAATGGTGTGTTCCTGTCATTCAGCACTCAGGGAAACGAGGAAGACACATGGTGTAGGCCAGGCTACAGAGTGAGCCCTTGTCTCAAAATAAACAAAACACCCAGAACTCCTCTAGCTTCTTCTGTGCTGAGCTCTGGATGCTGGAGGGCTCGAAGAGGCATCCTGATCAAAGAGGCATCTAGCCAGCCAAGGGGGTAAAAAGAAAAACATCTCTGAGCACTTGGCACATCTGGACCTGCAATATGCATTAGCCCATTAGCTCCTCACTGAAACCCCACTGAACAGCTGGCAGAGCAGGAGTTTGGAGGTTAGGTGATCTGCCTTTGCTGCAGGATGTACATGGATAGACACTCAAGCTTGCTGTCACTGGAGATGATCCGTTCCTAAACAGAAGGGCTTCGTTTTAGCTGCTGGAGTCTCCGAGGTGTCTATCTATGAAGTCTTTATGGACTTGACTGTGTGGAGCATGTCACACAGACACATCCCACTGACAGCACACAGTGGGTGGGAATGGAAAGGGAGCAGAGAGCTAGAGTCCCACAGTCCCCTTTAAGGGTGTGGGCTTAATGGTCTAAGACCCCAGTAGTCAGCACCCCTTAAAGTTTCCACTGCTTCCCAATGGAACCAGCCCCAAGACAAGCCTTGAATATATCCAATATCCAAAACACAGCAGTAACTTACAACAGACCTTCAAAGAACAGGCACATAGAAAAATATTCTATCTTCTTAGTTATTGAGACTAAATATTAAATAATTACAATGCTACCTTTTACCAAGTTAGTAAAAAGAAAAATAATATTTGAAGCTGGTAGAGTTGCGGTAACATGGTCTCTGCTATATAGGGCTGCAGGGATGTAAAGTGGTACAATCTTTCGGAGAAACAGTTTGGTTACAGACAAGGACCACTGTAAGAGGAACCAACCTCATGGCCCTTAGGAGGAATAAACAAAGCAATGCTTCACCCAGACAATGAAACCCCACTCTGCCACTGAAAACCACAGGAATACTGGGTGTATTTAATGGCCTTTCTGAATATTAAGAAAAAAGTCTATTGCAGAATAGCAAATACTATGAAGTTATGATATATAGAGGAGGGGGTGGGGAAGAAGGAGAAAAAGAGGAGGAGGAGAGGAGGAGGAGGAGACTGGAGAAACAGATACCAATTAGTAAGCTAAAGTTATTGATAAGAGGTAGTATAGTGCTTTTTCTATTGGTATCCTATGCCAGTCCTATGCAGTGTGTGTGTGTGTGTGTGTGTGTGTGTGTGTGTGTGTGTGTGTGTGTGTGTGCGTGTGTGTGTGTGTGTGTGTGTTGCAGGTGCATGTGCTAGTGGGAGGCAGAGATCAACACTGAATGTTTGTTTCCCTTGATGGCTTTACCACTTTAACTTTTTGAGATAGGGTCCCTCAGTGAACCTGGAGCTTCACCTGTCCAACGAGACTGGCTGACCAGCAAGCCACAGGGATCCTCCTGTCTCCACACCCCCAGTACTGGGGTAACAGACATGAGCATTTTATGCGGATGCTGAGCATCCAAAGTCAGGTCCTCATGTTTGTACCTCAAGCACCTGGTCAACTGAGTCCTCTCCTCAGCCCCATTATCCCATACATTTTAGTAAGTGAAAAAGGCAAAGAAACATCCACACCTCCAGACCTAGTTACACCCCTACGTTATTATAAAGAGTAATTCAAAATAAAAGGCAAGTTCCTGAAAATCACCAATCTGGCCTATTAAACTAACCCTGGCTTTGAATCTCTGAATCCATTGTCTTTCCATCCCATTCTTCTTTAGCTCCTAACCATGATTAAATCATTCCTTGAACAATTCCTTGATGACCTACCTATCTGATTTCATCTTCTGCCTTTTTATTACAAGACTGATTTCTCCCACCTAGATAGTCTGGGCTTCTAAACTCTGCAGCTGGGTGCTCTCCCTACAGCAGACAGCTCTTCCGTTTCTTCAAAGCCTCTGGCAGATCCTCTGGTTTCATCATCTGCTCCTATTCTGTAAAACTTGACTAAGGCTTACCAGTCTGTTCTCACACAGCAGCCCACCAAGAACCATCGGGGTTCAGACAATCCTTTGTTGGATAGGGGCATCTCCCATCCCGCCCAGATAATCGTCCCCGGAGCTTCACTATGACAACAGAACCACCACCACACAGCTAACAGAGCCCAAAATGGGCGAGGAAGCATCCTGTTCCTCCACTCCCAGGTTCCATCTCAGCTACAAGGACAGTCAATGCCTTAACTTATTTTGGAGATTATTATTTAATTATGTCTCTCCCTTTCCTTTCCTCCCTCCAAACTCTCCCATAGACCCCTCCCATTTGCCTTCACATTCATGGTCTCATTTTACTAATTGTTACTGCATGCACATATGTATATTTACATATATTTTAAAATATAACCTGTTCAGTCCATATGTTACTTGTATGTATGTTCTCAGGGCTGGATTTTTGGCACTGGACAACCAATTGGTGTGCTCTCCCCTGGGCAAAACCCTCCCAGTCTTAGCTTTTCTCAGCTGCCTGTAGTTCTTTGTGCAGGGTTGATGCCTCCTGGCTTTGCTCTGTCCAGTTTGGGCATGTTCATCATTTGAGTTCTCAATTGGTCCTTGATTCCTTTGAAGCTTTCCAATTCTAAGTGCATGGATGCCCCACATTCCCATAGCCATGAACTTCAACTTCAGCGCTTTGCACGACTGGACATAAAAGCCACATGTGCAGACACATCTGTTGCCTTTGGGAGGATCTGTGACTATGCATGGGGGGCAGAAGGTAAAGCCATGTGGACGGCAAGTCCTGGCTACTTGCTACAATTTTAGTGGTCCTTCCAAGACCGTGAGTTGGGACTTTAATCCCTAAACCGTAGTATTGAGAGTTGGAAGCTTCAGGGAGCGGATTAGGCAAGGAGAGCTCTGCCCCCGAATGACTAATGCTGGAGTTACAGGAATGGGTCTTGTATAATATTAAAGGAACCAGCCTTAATATTATACATCCCAGGGGCTCAGGAGAGAGAACTACTAACGGCGAGGACTATTATCAGGAAATATAATCTCAGTACACCGAGTTCTATAGTCCACTTGCTTTAATTCCTCTGGCATAACATCCTTTAAACACAGCTTCAGTTCTCTTCTCATGTCTAGCTCCTTTCTTGCCTGATTTCTCTCTATATTTATCTACTGTCCCCTCTATGTTCTATCTTAATTCCTTCATATAGTTCTGCCCCTTCTAGGTTCTCATCCATCTAGTTCCTTCCCATATCATCTCCTCTCCCGTCTCCTTCTCTCTCATCTGGCTCTTCCTCATCTTCCATCTCGTTCCTCTAGTACTCTGCTGTAGCCCTTCAATCTACTTCTCTCCCATCTCAGTTTGTTCCTCTCAAGTTCTTACCCATCTAGTTCTTCCATTCTCTTCTCTTCTCTCTGTCTTCTGCTTTACAGTTATATATCTCTCCAAAATCACAATCCTCCCCTCCACCCAGGACACTCAGCCTGAACTTCCTCAGGCAGTGATTGTCCACTATCAGGATCAAATGGAGGGTTGATAAGAATTACAAAGAGGGGCACTAGTTGTTAATTACCATTTGTGACCCAAAGGGGAAGTGACTAATGAATTAACTAAAGGCTAAATATGGGTAATATCTAAGAAGAGGGATCTTACGTGCACAACTATAATCTTAAATGTGTTTGGTAAAGGATGTTAAAAATCTATAAGTTGCTAGGTCAATGGGAGAAAATAAAACTGTCTTCTTTTTTCCTGTGGCTCCTATCTGTCCAAGCTGTCTGCCGTTTTTCTGCAGGGTGGGGGAAAGTGTGCTCAGTCTCTAGGCAACCTGTGTACAGCTAGATGCCCCTGGTGATAGTTAAAGGGAGATCTGGAACTGGAGGTAAGATTTGGGAAAGGAGGAAGTTAAGCTTAATTAGCACATCCACCAGGCCTTCTCAAACAGGTAGCCTGGATGCTTAAGTCTGTTCTTAGAGAGTACAGAGGTATCTCTGATAAGGTACTTTCCTCCATCCGGTGATGGACCTGGCCGGATGCTACCAATAATGATAATTACAGGGAGGCTTGAACTGGGAGTTCTGGCTGAGCATAGCTGTTAGCACAGAAGGTTGTCTAAATATTCCTAGAAGTGGTTAGGTAAGTAGTTAGAGGTCTATAAAGTTAGTAAGGCTGTAAGAAAGGAGGGGTCTGAGCTAAATTGTGTAAAGCTATTACTTAATGTCTACCTGACCTAGGCGGTGTCCCCTTGTGGAATTTACCTTAAGTCAGGACACTCGCCTGTGGGTTGTTATCACTGTTAATCCTCGGAAATTGGGTGACCACCTGGGTGATGTCTCCTTTAGTCCTTGAAAGTGGCTAGGGGAGATATCTGATTCCAGAGAAAGCCTTTCCTGAGGCTGTTCTCCAAATGCCTGGAATGTGTATGTCGAGAGAGTGATCAGTCCACACTGTTAGCCTTTCTTAGGGAAAAATCAATTGGGAAAACTATGAAGGCACACATGATTTTCATAACAGAATACAGCTGATATATGACAAGCCAAGTAACACCAAAAACTCCTTGGGATTTGGCTTCCTCTGGAGGAATTCCCTGATCCCTCCAGGTAGTGACTTTGCCATAACCAGCTGAGTTCTTATGATATATTCCTGCGGCCCGCAACAAATGGGTTAGTTATTTGTGGGGGTTTCTAAGAAAAGCATGAATTTAGCCCCTGCCCCCCTCTCTCCTTCCTGTCCTCCTGGTCTTCCACCTTCCAACATGAGGTAACACAGCATAAGGCCACTACAGAGGTTAGTCCCTTAATCTTGAACCTCCCAGCCTCAATAATGGTAAGAAATAGTTTCCTGTACTTATAAATTACCTAGGCTGAGCACAAAAAAAGTTATAGCAGCATGAAGGAAAGCAGCCTGAGTCAGACCGAGACAATCCCGTACTGAAGTGACGTTCATTCATCTCATATTGTGAGGTCCCTGAGAGCAATCTCTCACAGCCTTTTGCATACCCCCCAAAATGTGCTCGAAGCCATCCACACTCAGTTCCACCACAGCAGCCTTCTTGAAAGATGAAGGAGCAGGAGAGAAATGGCTTTAAAGGGTGTAGGTGTTTCTGGCTTCCACATGGCACCGACTAGGAGATGGGCATCCAGCCTGGCATGAATGTGAGTCGAACAGCTTCAAAACTAGAGAGGTGGATAAAGTGTGCGGGATTCCACACTCAGCCACATACTTCAATGATTACATCTTCTATACATTTTTGTAACCGATTCATGATTGTATACTTGTGCAATCCTTCCCTCTTTTTCTTTATTTCTATATCTACTATACCCCGCCCCCCCACCGACACACACTTTTAAGCAGTTTTAGCAGGGGTCAAGATGTTATATATGATTCAAAATGCAAATAGTTTATCAGGCTGAAAAGGCAGTTTTTCCTCTTGTGGAGAAAACTGGGGACAAGTCAGTTTGCCTTCTGCATATAAAATGAACCTAAAGTCTATTTGGTCCTGACTGAGATGTTTGAGAAACACCAATGCTTTCTTCTATACCAAAAGACTGAATTTTTTCAAAGTGTGAACTCTTGAGAATATTGCCCTCCCCAAAGTAAGCTCCCAGCACCAAGAAGATGGAGAGGAGAGCCCTGGGGCTTCTGGCCCAGAGCCTGGCCTTCTTGGTGAGCTCCAGGGCAGTAAGATTCTGGAAAAGGTGGATAGCACCTGAGAAATGACACTCAAGGGTATTTTCTGGCCAGTTCACTTCCTGCCCCGACATATGCACTTGCACGCACGCACGCACGCGCGCGCACACACACACAAGTAAGAAACAGTATCTTCCCTCCAACCTGAAACAGTGTTCTTTTCTTAGTGTCTCCACTCAGTTGAAGGAGCACTGCTGGGCTGTGGACAGAGAAGGAAGAGATGGACAGAACTGGGGCGACCCTGAAAAGCTGGAGGTGTCGACACAGACGCAGGTCAGTGGCCTAGAGAGCAGGCCTCCCCCCTCGGCATGGAGAGCAAAGCTCACAATGGTGTCCACGCGCCCTAGACAAAGGTGGAAAGGGAAAGGCCCCATGCAGCCGAGCCCCCGCGCTCAGTCACTGGTAACCGCTTCCACCACTGAAAGCTCATCCCAGGATAAACAAATAACCCCTCAATGAAGAAGTAGTATTACACCAAAAATTAACAACCACTCAGGTGATCTGAAATTTTATTGAGAAAATAGCTGTTTTGAGATTATATCCAGTTTCTCATTTACCAGAATAAATTCTTAACAATGATCATCATTTTCACTTCTGGGTATTTACACATCAGTTCTAGGTAAAATACATTCACAGTAGGCAAGGCTAGAATATGAGACCATGGCCGACATTGCTGATTCTGATAGTTTACTTTATGAGAGACTACAGTATTTGCACACTAGATCGATGTTTAAAAATGTTTGCTATTCAAAGACAGGCTAGGGAAGATGAAGCCAATAGCATACATACGTAGTTCTTGTCTTTTTCACTGTTGATCTGCCAGAAAGCTAAAGTTAAGCTACAAACACTTCAGTCAACTTAAAACAGTTTCTATTTTACAAAATAAAATAAATCATATGACACCACTTAACTTAAAGGCTGCGTACACTCCTCCACAGATCAAAATGCCAGCAGCCACAGACCCAAGAGCAAGCAGCCAGCATGGCCCTCTCCACCTCAAATGGCTCTCAGGGCTGATGCAAACTCTGGCAGGTCATTTCCTGTGATTTCCAAGGATCTGGGATATGTAAACTACATGATTAAAAGGCGGTGCTCTAATTCGCGAGAGGAAAGCTGAACTAAACATCAGAACTAAGATCCAAAGCTTTTCATGTGGCTGGATGCTCACCATTACACCAGCACTCAGAGCGAGCTGGTTCTGACTCAGAAATGAAATAAAAGCTCATCTAGTTACCCTCACCATCACCAGAGAAGCACACAAAGGCAGAAACCTTCTCTCTAAGCACAGGGAACAAAACACTCAATGCTCTCCTAAGTAAATTTCTCAGAACACAAATCCCATAAAACACTCACTTAAAAAAAACCCACAGTAGAATAAGTTAGGGAAGCAGTGTATTAAATGGAGGGGCCATGATGTCTCCTGGGAGACAAGCATGTGCCCGCACACAGCCTTGTTCAGACTGCATCCTCTCTACATGTGTCCACATGCAGCCTTGTTCAGACTGCATCCTCTCTACATGTGTCCACATGCAGCCTTGTTCAGACTGTCTTCTCTACATGTGTCCACATGCAGCCTTGTTCAGACTGCCATCTCTGCTAATAAGTTAACCATCTCTGAAGCTGGAAACCAAGCCACACATTTACACATCAAAGGTTCTGAAAAGTCTACAGCAACTCAGCTTTACCTAATCCAGAATTTTCCAAACTTATTAGAACAATATATTCTGCCAAATACCCTTTTAGAAACTACTCTTGCATAAACTAAATGTTTTTACCTTATAATTTTAAATTAATAATAATAAGAGCACAAAAATAACTAGCCTTTTTTTCCTTTTAAAGAGACTATTTTATTCTGTTTGAGTATGAGTCTATCACAACACACCCCTCACTATTCACAAGCAATCAACTCAAGTCTCCCTTTTATTGTATCATGTTCAAGAATGCTAATTCTTCTAAGTAATCCATGGGATACTTTGGGGGCGGGGGAGGATGGACAAAAAACATTTTTGAAGCCTTTTTAATTCCCAGAGTCCCCATTGCTTCTGTCACGATGGTCCTAACTGCACACAAGTAGCCTGGGCTCCTGGAGACTACAACACCCGACAGCAACTTCTGCACTCAACTGTTTACAAAATCAGCATTCTGAAAGCCAATGAAGCTTCAACAAAACCTTTCAGGTGAAACCACTGCACTATGATTGCATGTAACCACAGATTTCTTTCAAATTTGTTTAAGAAATATGTAAGCACTAAGAAATAAATGTAAACTTCCCATAACTGAACAACAGCGAGGGGAGGGGGGGATGGGGGGGGAAACGACATGGAACTCTTTTTTTTTTTAACCACTAAGAACATACACAAAGGATAATCACTGTAACTCAAATGATCGCTGTGTCTTTGCTCATGATTTCAACTCTAAAAATAACCACAAGACAAAATCAATTACAAACTCCCTTGACCTTAAAGCTATGTGCACAGCTACGTCACACCTTCCATGATAGACGGTGGCATCAGTGTGCACAGCTACACCACACTGTGAATACAGAGAAAAACAAAACGAAACAAACAAACAAAAAAAAAAAAAAGCAAGACAAGAAGGAATGACCAAAGACTGAAGAAAAGTCTCAAAATACTTTGTCCTCAAATGTGAACCCAGCTGCCACAGGGGGAAAAAACACACAAAGTAGAAACATGAAATCATAAGCACTTTGCTATTTTATGGAAAAGAAGTTTTTGGTGTAAGGTTGTCAGAAAAACTTTCTTGGTAAGGCAGACGAGAGTGTCAGAGAACAATTTGTTAGAAACTTTAGCTGCCTTTTCTTTAAACTCAAGAACGAAATATAAATTTTAGCAAGATATAATGTAGTTCTCATTTGGAACTAAATACTAGGTCTGTAGTGTTAAAATTTAAGACACATTTATGTAGATAGTAATAAACTTACTCTATTAACTTTGCTTTAAAAATATTTTTTTAAATAATTAGACTCTGAAGGCATTACAAAAATAGAAGTGAGATATCCCATGGTCCTCTCATTCAGCTTCCTACATATATTTAAATTTATTTTACTGTCAATTATGTGTATGTGGGGGTGGGGGTGGGTAATACACATTGTGGGTGCAGGTACTCATGGATTCCAGAAGGGGGCACCAGATCCCCTGGAGCTAGAGTTATAGGAGGTTGTAACCACCTGACGTATGTCCTGGGAACTGAATTCAGGTCCTCAGCAGGAGCAGTAAGTTCTCTTAAGTACTGAGCCATCTTTTCAGCCCCCGTCCATACATAAACATTTATATTCTGGCTCTGAGTGGTTACAGCTGTGGCTGTCAAAAAACTGTCCCACCCCATGAAAAACTATTTTTAACAAGCTTGTCAGGTACATATGTTTGAAAGAGGTTCTAAAGGAACACTGTCTAATTCAAATCCCACTTTATCACACGAAGCTACCTGAACAAAATGGTTTTCTTAAAATAGTCCATTACCAGTTTCTGCCTTTGTTGATAATTTCCCCCACTTTTAGACTCTGAAAATTTTTAACTTAGCTCCAACATAAATGTCTTTGTTCCTTAGTGTTATTATATCTATCAACAGTAAATTGTTAGGAATTACAAGTAGAAATAAAAATGGTTGCTTTAAAAAAAATGGGTCCTGTAGTACCCCAAAACAATTCAAGCACACTTAAACTGAAATGTGTTGGTTAATGTGACCCTCCTGTGAGGCCGAAGTTCTGGGAAACTCCCATCTCCCTAGTCTGCAATGTCTTTAGTGTTAGGTCACCACCGGGACACAGTGTTCATTCAGGGTGTTTAACCTGTGGGAATTAGCAAACCAATTTTTCTAGCTCTGTACTATCAACAAAAATAAAAAACGAGCAGAGTCCTTGTTTTCATACTATCCTCTACCCCCAGAAGACAATGGCTCACAGTATTCGGTCAAGGCCACGGACCACTTTTCCCGGCACACTCAAGCTTCCAGCACAAACATCCTCACAGGGTGACATGGGCCCTTTGTCCAGTCTAAGAAATGATTTCCTTCTAAGAGCTTCTCTGTGTGTTTGGTCCCTAAGGCCTTCTGTGCTCAGTCCATTTTCTAGCACTCACTCGCTTGGACAAACAAAGCTGAACGAAGGAACCCGACATTTAAGTTCTCACTTGACTCTGGTTCTGCATCTCAGAAATGTGGTCTTCAAGCACATGGGCTGCAGACTGTAAGGCTAAAGGCAGTTCTGGGCAGGGAGACCAGGAAGCAGACAAATCCCTTCAGAGTCATCCTCTCCACCCAAAAGGACGAACGCTTGTTATTCTAAAACGAAGCTTTTGATTAAGAGTCCAGTGCACAAAACATTACAGTACACTTCCTGGCTGAAGTCTTCTGACATGATCTGCTGCATTCTTCTATACCAGGTTCTCGGTCTTCCTAACGCTGCGACCCTTTCATACAGTTCCTCATGCTGTGGTGACCCCCAACCATGAAATTATTTTTGTTGCTACCTCATAACTAATTTTGCTACTGTTACGAATCGTAATGTAAACATCTGGTATGCAGAGTATCTGATATGCAGAGTATCTGATATGCAGAGTATCTGATATGTGACCCCTGGGAGTGCTGTTTGACCCACAGGTTGAGAACTGCTGTTCTACACATTTAATTTAGACATCAGCAGTTAACTAGAAGAACTTAACTCAATATTATCTTCTAACTTCACCCACAGTTAGATTTCATACTTGATTTTACATCTAGTAGTGTTGATACGGTTCTTTCTCTTAGAAATTGTTACTTTTCAAAAATAATTGTCCTATTTTTACATGTGTTTTACAACTGTAAGCTACTTCAAATACTTCTTGGAAGGCTTACTATTAGATCATAATTGAAAATGACTATACCTGATTAAAGCATAAACAGATGTTTGATTAATGTACTAACCATCCGTCTCCAATATAGATCAATCCTAGAGATAATGGAGTCTCTTGATCATGACTTTCAAAACAAAATCTCAGGTTTCAGATTGCTGGAACTTGCCTTAGAAGATGAGTGACACACACACCACACACATACCCTACAAACACACACACTCACACACAATCACACACACTTACCCAACCCTACCCACACTTCCAGGCATACACTCACTTACATACATCCCTTTCTTACAGAAGGATTATGAAACTCATGTGTACCTGACCTAAATGCACCCAAAGAGATGAACAAGACTGTGAATACCACCTTGTGACTCATTGAAAGCTTTCAAGAAACAGTTTTTACAGTGAGTGACCTAAGACTTTCCTCCACCCCGCACAGAGCCAACTGGGATGGCGCAGGTCAAAGGCAGCTGAGCTTCACTCTGCTCCCAGCAGCCGAGTCTCTGGACAGTGCAGCCTGCTTTCTGCAGGACCTGGGAAGCTTTGCTGAGCACCATGGTAATCTTGTAAGACACTGGGCCAAACCAGGGTCTTACATTTTAAAAATCCCAGAAGTGGTTTTCGACAACAGAAGCACCTCAGCCGCTAAAATAAGCAAGTCTCTCTTACATGTAAAATCACCACACAGCAAATATTCGAACAGCTCATTCAGCTACCAATAAATACAAATTGTCTTAGAAATCTGTTAGTTTTTACCTCTTCCTTTGGATCCTGCAACTGTACTTAAAAATACACAGAAAATAATAGCTTGTCAGAAAGTGTGTGACTACATGATATACTTATTATGAAAGAAACTGTTCTGAATGGAGTATGGAGCACTGAAACCAGGCACATGGGAGGTGTCTCTAGGACCTCACAGCAGCTCATCCCAAGGATGCTTAACAGTTAACTGAGCACAGTGCAGTAAGGGTTTCAGCTGAGTACTCGAAGAGGAGCTAGACTTCCAGTTCTGGTAAGAGGAGCTAGACTTCCAGTTCTGGAATCGATACAAGAATGAGCAAGTGGGCAACAAACAGTGTCTAAATACACAGGTCTAACGATGCCACATTGGCCTTTGCTAGCTTAGAGCAAACATATCAGCAGTACTTATTCACACCGCCATGTGCTATCAGGTGCGTGTTATATAACCACCCTGAACATCTGCAGATGTGGCACTAAGCCACCAAAGACTCAGACTTACAAGAGAATAATTAAAAAGCACATTCCTCACTGCTTTTTAAAGTTAAATTCAGGCTTTTCTATTGAAATAATTTCTATTTTTCCTAGTTCCTGAAATAGGCATTAGACTTCAAAAAAGAAGAATAGGATCTCAGCCAAAAAAGCCACATATTAGGTATTGAGACAGGGCTAAGAAAAATAAGTTAATAAAATTAACTTAAATAACTTAAAAATGCACATTCAGAACAGAATTGCAGCTTTTAGCCAGCGACACCTGAACCAAAGGCAAAGATCTGCCATGATTAAGGCAGGATTTTTATATACAGTACCATGTATCTGCCCCACCCACCCACCCACCCAGTTCGCTTAGCGTTCCCCTTTATTTAAAATGCGCTGCCAAGAGGAAATCAAAGATTCTCTAATTAAAAAGGAAGTCACATACAGTTCCTTCTTTTACGGAAAGTCTTCCTTACACCTATTACAGCGTTTGTTCTTTGGGTCTCCGTGCACTCGGTATAAGCGATGGCCACAGCTGTCAGGGTGACAGCCGCTGTAGGGAACTACTCTCCTCCTCTGCTGGAGTCAGCCTGAGGGTGGGCAGCTTCCGGGGAAGAAGTTGAGGGCTCTGGCGGAGGTTGTCATCCATCTGTAGAAAGCACAAAGACACAACTGACTAGGGCAGAAGCTCCTCTTCGGTGGACGTGGCCTCCCCATCTAGACTACAGGTCGGAAGAGAACAGAACTGGATGTTTGCAGGACCGATGGAGAAACATTTCTCTGACAATTGTTCACAAATGATGACTGTCATCTCAAATACCAGCTGACTCAGTATCCGTGAAAAGCAATGTGGCTCATCCTTGTCCATCACAAAATTATAGTAAGTTCCACAAAAAAGAATACGCTGCTGAACCTGACCAGTGACTCACTTAAGACACCTTCTACAAGCAAGGGTGACCATGATACTTCTAATGTGCCCTGCTAATCCCGCCACATTGAAGAACGGGCACAGTCCCATCCTTTACGAGGCTCAGGAGAGAGAAGTCCCCTTTCCAGGTCCTAAAGCCAGTATCATGAACCATGTCTTCTTCTTCTAACACAGTTGTTTTTTAACTACTCCCCTTTTCCAAACTGAAAGTGGCCAGAATGCCATGCAACACCCCAGCCCCCGACCCTAGTTGAGAGTATGTGGACCAAAGGATCTGGGGGAACTGTGGCAAGGACAAGTTCTTTAGGTCTAATCTAGAGGTCTTTCAAACACTGATCACTTCTAAGCCAGTCTTGGAGAAACAATTACTAGGAAGTATATTAAGAAATATAATATAAACCCAAGAAGTCCAGAGACACAGACTAGTCCCCTGGGACAGCAGCATTAGTCTCCAAACCCCACCTTCACCCCGGAGCACGACAGAAAGTGCAAGGTGAGGGTACTGATGTTGAGTTCTCTATCAACTTTACTTTTTAAAAAACCTGAAAGCAGCCGGGCGGTGGCGGCACACACCTTTAATCCCAGCACTCGGGAGGCAGAGCCAGGCGGATCTCTGTGAGTTCGAGGCCAGTCTGGTCTACAGAGCGAGATCCAGGACAGGCACCAAAACTACACAGAGAAACCCTGTCTCGGAAAACAAAAACAAACAAACAAACTTGAAAACAGCTGCCATCAAACCACAAAAAACAAGAGAAAATAATATCCTATTACTCATTCGATAGACAGGCTCTTCTCAGAGCTCTGCATAAATGCAGAGTATTTAAAACTCCCCTTGTTTTCTCAGAATGCTTTCAAAGCAAGAAAGAAACATTTTAGCGAAGTGTGTGTGTGTGTGTGTGTGTGTGTGTGTGTGTGTGTAACGTTTGCAGAAGACAGAAAATAAAAGGCTAATTTTTATTTTTCAAAAGGAAAAAACCATGACCAGAGAACAACTATAGCAAGCAGAATTTACATTTACAGCAAGAACTGTTTTTCAAGCGTTATTCTCTCTCTTAAGCTCTAGATTTTACTATAATTGTGAACAGCGGTGGCTAAGAAGAGCCGCTGCCCCATTGTGTTTTACCAACCATCACACACTTCCTACAGAGGAGCAGATATGAACACCTGCTGGTCTTATAAGACTTTCACAAGCTGAGGAAGACCCAAGGTGGATGTGTATAAAGTAGTGATTGAGCTCCTAATTTTACCTTCTGCCTGTGTGGGTATTTCACAGTTCCCATGCCATATCTGTCATGGGTTCCACACATATAGAAAATGGAAACTGGCTGGGTGGTGGTGGTGAACACCTTTAATCCCAGCACTCAGGAGGAAAAGGCAGGTGGATCTCTGTGAGTTAAGAGGCCAGCCTGGGCTACAAAGTGAGTTTCAGGACAGATAGAACTGTGTAACAGGACTGTTACATACAGAAACCCTATAAAAAAGAAAGAGAGAGAGAGAGAGAGAAAGAGAGAGAGGGAGAGAGAAAGAAAGAGAGAGAAAGAAAGAGAAAGAGAAAGAAAGAGAGAGAGAGAGAGAGAGAGAAAGAAAGAGAGAGAGAAAGGAGATAAAGAAAGGAAGAGAGAAAGAAAGGAGAGAAGGAAAGAGAGAGAGAAAGAGAAAGAAAGGAGAGAAGGAAAGAGAAAGAGAAAGAAAGAAAGAGAGAGAGAGAGAGAGAGAGAGAAAGAAAGGAAGGAAGGAAGGAAGGAAGGAAGGAAGGAAGGAAGGAAGGAAGGAAGGAAGGAAGGAAGAAAGGAAGGAAGGAAGGAAGGAAGGAAGAAAGAAAATGGAAACTATGTGAAACAGCCTTCCCATTAGATGAGTGAGCTCCTTTAACCACACTTAGCACTTTGCACACATCTTCATAGGATGCGTATTGGACCAAACAAAGAATAGAGTCCAGGGGGCTCTCCCTCACACTACAAAAACTTGGACAGTAACGAGACACTGGAAACACAAGGCCATCCAGAGAACAGCCGTGATGGCCTGCACATCCTCCTGGTGACACACGGTCTCATTTGGGAGAACAATGAACTGCTACAACACTCATGTGGAGGCTCATGTCCCTGTGTCTACAGTTCAAGTCTCCTCCCTGGACCGTCTTCAGCCAAGACTTCAGGCAGGTGGTGAAACTGCTCACACCTCCACATCTGTGACCTGGGGACAGTTACCGTATCTGCTCGTGGAGCTTCTGGGAGGCTTGTGTAACTAACCCCTGTGAAGCTCTTTACCTTGGTGGATGTGAAAGCGAGCGAATCTATCGCGCACTTGGGGAGAATCCGCATGGCTCTTTCCCATGCTTCCAAACAGAATCCTCCTCAAATCTTCCACGGTTGGCTCTCTGCTCTACCCAGTTCCTCAAAGTCTCTCACACACTGAGAATCTCCACAGTGACAAGCTAACCGAGTTGGTGAAAACACCATAGACTACATTCAGGACAGAGAAGGCACGTGAGGGAAGGAGACAAATACGTTCCTGATAAAGAGGAGGGCAGGAGTGCCGAGACCCTGCAGGAAGGGACTCAGGACAGAGCAAGGGCAGCAAGCAAGGCTTGCTTCAGATCTGCTGTCTTTAGAGGGAATTTTTATTTCACCCAACTTGACAAATGCAAACTACACAGTAAAAGGCGGACCCAATACAATGATTCAGATTTCCCTTGGTACGATCGGGCCGCCACTGGCTTCAAAACACCGTGTTAAGTGTTAAATAGATCTCCACTCAAAGTACATATAAACAGCCTTTTGAAAAGTAAACTCTTTAAAACTAAGAGGTTAAAGTGAACACACAGCCCAGAGAACAGTGTTCCCACAGAAAGGAAAAGAAGGACTGAGGTAACTCGACCTGACCTTTTCAATTAGGTTGGACTCCTTATTTACAAGTTGGGTGAGTTTCTGCAGGTTGGCGTCTATCATTTCTTGTCCAGCTGGAGAGATGCCTGAGAAGCCAGGAGAGAAATCAGGGGAAGCAAGGAAACTTTGAAAGACTTTAAGCTATTTAAGATTGAAAAAAAAATTTTTTTTTCCCCTTTATCCACCCTCCCAATTGCTCCATGCCCCACCCTGCGCCCGCAAAAGCAAAAGAGGAAAATAGTTTGGGTTCAGGGGTAAAGTCAGGAGGGACAGCAGTGCTCTAGGAAAGCAGGAAGGAAAACACTGACGTGATCTTGGAAGACAGTGAGCCACACGACATGCAGTCAGCTACAGGGTTAGTAACGGCAAGGTGGTCTCGAGACGAAGCTGCCCGCTTCCCTAATCACTACACACACAGGCCACTGGTTATCACGCTAGAGGCATCTTGCTAAAGTAGCAATTCCCTACCAGCTACTCATCAGGCACCCAAGACATTTAAAGGGATTTTTAAAGCAGAGCCTTCTGGGATCGATCCCGGGACATTTTAATTTGGGAAGTATGGAAGAGCTGCCGTCAGGTTGGCTAGTCACTGGTCCAGAGTCACAAGGTCGGGTGTTACTTAGTTCCCTAACTTCCCGTTTCCTAGACTTCCCTCTAGGTAAAGCAGATAATCCACCACAAAAATAAAACCAGCCTGCCACCTAAGCCAGCTATCTCCTAACTCCTGTTTCTTAGGAGGACAACTTCAGCCACCTCCACAGATACAAACAGAGTGTGCCCAGTCCCTTAAGCACAGGCCCCGGTCACAGAGAATGCCATCCTAAGTGCCAAGAGCCCTCTACTTACTCTATCTCCAGTTTGGTGTAATCAGTTTTCAAGGAGAATCATGGGAGTGTACCTCACCAAAGTCAATCTGCTACTGTTTTCTGTTCATGAAGGAAAATGCTGGAAGCAGCAGGTAAGAATCATTTAGAGTGACTGCCTGTTTGCATGAAGATAAACACTACTTTTTAGCAGGGACTCTACACATGGGCTCTAATCTTTTAGAGGAAAACGACTCACTTGGGGGGGGGGGGGCAGTACTTTCCAAGAAGAGTCACGAACATGTCAAGTCCAGAGGATGGTGAAGGTCAGAGGTCTCTTTCTCCATGGAAATAAGAACATGGCGGCAGACAGAATGGGGAAACCACCAGGTCTTGAAGCTAGGAACCAGAATCTAAGACAATCCACAAACGTGGATTGCTTACTTCCGCACTGCCAGGAGACTATTAACATAGTCCATCTGAATAGACATTAGCTAGAGGAGAACCGACTTACCCCCAGGACCCCGCCTAAAGTAGCAGTGGAGGATGTCGTCACAGAGGCGGCACAGGTTGGAAAGCTGTTTCAGATGCTCCTGCAAGTGAACTTTGGGAAACCGCACTTTATAAAGTGGTGCAAGAAAGCCAAACACGTAGGCGTCCAAGGTGCAAGGCCTGGAAACAACGGATTCTGTCAGGAGCATCAAAGGGAAGCCTGACTCAGACTGTATTTTAGAAGTTCTCTTCACACTATCTGCCGAGTCGAATAGGCAGCGTCACGTTTTGAATGATCTACCACCATTTTTTGGTTTCCAAAAGTGAGGTGGCCAGAGTTTTACCTTCTAAGTAGTTTTAAAAATATTCTCGCCATTTATTTTAGTCAGAGGAAATTGAGGTTGTAAACTGCAAACGTTATGGACTGGAAGCAGGGTGGGAGGAATTTTTGATATGTTCACAGCCACATATGCAGCATGTTAAGCTAATATAAGATTAAGGTCAACAGAAAAATTTCCTATAAAAGCCGAGAAAGTCCGGGGCTAAGAACCGAACCCGGGGCCTCAATGCACGCTGTTTGAGAGCTTTGCCACTCGGCTGTACCCCCAGATCCCCTTCTGAAGTGAAAAACTGATCTTTTGGGGGATGGGAGAACTAACTGGCTTTAACTCACATCTCACTGAATATACCCGCACAACATATCAAAATGACTCTTTTCTTACATAATAAAAATGATGAGTTGTATTTATACAGTAAATAAGTATCAACAGTCCACACAAATCCAATACCAACCACCAGTCCTGGGACTGAGGGACAGTTGGGTGGCTTCCTTCAGGGTGCTCCTCAAGAAGGGCGTGGTAGCATGTGTGCCTCACACATGGCAGTGGCCAGTGGCTTCATGATCAGGGACATGCACTAGATGGCCTGTCGGAGGAGGAAGCCCAGTGGCCATTGAGGCAGGGCCTCACTCAGAAGGGCCCTCAGCTTCTGCAGCAGAACCACTGGCCCCTACTTTTCTTTTCCTTTCTTTTTTTAAGGGATAAGAGATAGCTTATTCTACAGCCAAATAGGAGTGGCCGTGGCCCAGGGATACAGATTCAGGTCACTCTCAATAGTGTTTCCCACCATGGCAGCATTTTCAGGATGTTTTTATAGTAACATGGCAAAGAAAGCCACAAATCAAGCATTTTTCAAATATACTGGTGGAAACAGCAAAATGGTGAATTACAGCAAAATGACTTTTAAGGGAATTTACTCACGTGTCGCCAAAGAAAAACTGAGATGTTCCCAATCTGTTTGACAGGAGATTCAGGCACTCCTTGGCATCTCTGTATATCTAAAAAGGATGAAGGGCACTTTGGAGGTAGCATCTCTAGGGAAGGCCACCGGTCCCCTCTCCTCTCCCTTCCCAACGGGGCTTGCTGGGAGAATCCCGTACCTGGGCTTCCACCTCCTGGAGGTGGTAGAGGGGTGGGTTTCCCCTTGTCAAGAGAATCCTGTTCAGGGCCCCTCTAGACATCCTTCCAGGCAGGATCAAACTTAGAGGGAACGGGATACGGGAGGCAAACCATGGCTTTGTCACAGCAAAGTAATTGTCGTTCTCAACCCAGAAAGTGTGAAGCTGCCAAAGGAAGGGTAAACAGTTACAGGGATGTTCTTCTGCTAAAACAAACATCACTCAACCAATGTGACAGTTTTTTCATAAAGGTCTTTGAAGAAAGTAACTTCATTTAAATTTCCAGATAAAATGACTCAAGGTAAAATGAGATGATTTTAAACCTATGAATTTTGTTGACCGCCATATCTCAACATCTAGAATAGAGCCTAGCACATACTAAGTGCTCAGTAAATATTCACCGAATGAATGAACTTCAATATAACCAATTCTATCCATGGAGCAAAGTTTCATCTTCCATCAGTGGTATTTATTTAAAAAACAACATTATGCTGGAGTGGAACTCACTGGTAGAATGGTTCCCTAGCCAAGCAAGCAAACAAATCAACCAGACTATCACTTCAGTGGGAAGTTAAAAGTGTAAGAGAATCCAGCTTTGTCATATATAAAAGATCAAGGCTAAAATTTCCTCTAAGACCCTCCCACTCTTCTGTTCTTTCTAAACAGACCACAACATTCTCACTAAGTCACGACAAAATGCTGCAATATCCAGAAACACTCACCACGGCAGGGAGAAGCTTCTCTTCTAGGAGGGCAATGTAAGCCAGGGTATCTGCCCCTTGTTTTGCTGAGAGTTCACAGTCAGCATTATATTTCTATTCAAAACCAAAACAAAACGTCTCAGAGGTCAGAGAACATCCCAAGGACAAGGAAGCTAAGCAAATTAGAACTCCGATTCTCCCTCACAAATGTCAATCCTGACATTAAGAGGGGGGTAAATACTAACCCACTGAATACTGATCCTTAATGCAAAGAGGGTTCTCAGCACCACACCATACACAAAGTGAACAAATGCTGCCTACAGTTTGCCGGCTGACTTCTATTGCTTGGACACTCATTAATGGCCTTTGTTCCGAGTATGGATGGCATGTGGTACAAAGTCCACAAGAAGCAATTACTTTTAATAAGAAAGGAAAAAACATATAGTTCTTCCTAATGTTTTTCTGCATACAAAAGGAAACTCTTCAATTTAGAATATGCTTACATTTTAATGATACAGGGTTTTTTCCTTAGAGTACTGACAAACCAATTATAACTTTCGTGCTTATATGAATCTTTATGTTTAGACATCACAGGTTTACTACATAAATATTTACACTTTCACACATTTTAGATGCACGATTTCATAAAGTCTATAACTATCAGATAAGTGCTTCTTAAAAAGTAAAATACAATTCATGGTAGAGTGCTTGCCTACCAGTCACAAGATCCCAGATTCAATTTCCAGTACAAAAATAAAACAAAACAAAAGAATAAATGAGCAAATAAGTTGTGATTTGGTAGGAACTCAGGTGTCAAACTTAGCATGAAATGTATAGTAACAACGGGAATAAAGTGATAATGTTATCAACAAGAGTAATCTTGAATAACTTAAACTGAATCTTCTTATATTATTTCAATAAATTCATAAAAATATACAGTTATGTACTTCACTATGACTTCCAAATCACAATAAAATGCATGCTTTATGGAAGCATGTCTTTCTATCACTGTTGTCAAAATCCAGGCAATCCCAGTTGGCCAAAGAATTGAAAAAAAATAAAACCACCTTATAATGAATTAAAAATAAAAGCCAGCCCAGTGGCTTTGAACACCTTTAATCCCATCACTCAGAAGGCAGCAGCAGGCAGACCTTTGTAAATTCAAGGCCAGCCTGATCTACAGGGAGAGTTCCAGGATAGCCAAGGCTTCACAGAGAAATCCTGTCTTCAAAAAACCAAAATCAAAACCAAACAAACAAACCAAAACCAAAAACCTGCTGGGTGGTGGCTGAGCACACCTTTAATCCCAGCACTCGGGAGGTAGAGGTGGGCTGATCTTTGTGAGTTCAAGGTCAGCCTGGTCTACAGAGTCAATTCCAGGACAGCCAAAGATAGACAGAGAAACCCTTGTCTCCAAAAATCAAAACCCAAAAACAAACAAAACGCCATACAGGATGCCAGGTGTGATGGGTTACACCTATAATCCTAGCATTTGATGGCAGTCTGTGCTGCATAGTGGCAGTCAGGGTACAGTAGAGCATAACCCAGTCTAAAATAATAATAAAGAGAGTAACATGCAGAAAACTATCTAGTTCTTCAAAAGGAGCCACCCACCTGTTTTCTTAAAAAGTTTAGTATTTTTGCAGGCTGAGAAACAATGCTGTCTTCAGTTGTCAAAATTGGCACATCACCTATAATCAAAAACCGTTTACACACAAGCAAACATCCTGATTTATTCTGAAGATTACAATACCTTAAAAAGTATACCAGTTGCACATGGGAGAGTGCGTGCTTGTAGTTTCACAAGGAGCAGTTCTGGAGAGCATTTTCACTTCTCCTGTTTTCCACCGATTTGGCTTGCACTTTGAGTTATTGCTCAGAGTGATCAAATCACAACCAACCCACAGCCAAGATCATTCTAAGAAGCTAAAACACCCGAGGTACTCGGGGGCTATATACCCAAGGGCTTTCAATGCAAGGAGGGGTGCCAGTGTTAAAAGAGCAGGAGGGGGCGTGTGGAAGCGCATACTGTACCTCTGGGACCTCTCCAGGTGTTATCTATAACACTGACTTTCAAGGGCGCGCCAGAGAACTTGGCATAAGCCTGAAACAGAGTTTGCAAAGAAAAAAAAAAAGACATTTTAGACGGAGCAGTCATGCAGGTCTGCAGCGCGGCTCTGACAGCTGCTGCAACCGCAGAGGCCGAAGGCTGCCCGCGTCCCTCCCGGGTCTGCAGTCGGGGGACACCCGGGGCTGCAGGAGGGCTTGAGGATGCCCGGCGAGCGGGCGGGCGGGCGGGCGAGCGGGCGGGCGAGCTTCCTCCCACCGCCGGGTCCGCGCAGCCAGGCCGGCGCGAGCTGACGCCTGCAGGGGGCCCGCCCGTCCCCAGCGGAGCCCGCAGCCAGCCAGCCCGGTCCTCCCGCGCCCCGGCCCGCGAGGCGCCCTCACCAACACCACCAGGGACTCGCTGTGGACCGAAGGGAGCCCCCAGCCGCCTCCCCAGCAGCTCAGCTCCAAGGGGGCCGCCATCTTGCCGGGCCCGACCTCCGTCACCCGGAAGTACTCCTGCCGCCCACTCTCCCGCACGTGGCATGGCGGGGGCGGGACGAGGAGCAGGGGACCGAGGCCGCAGGGACAACGCCAGGCGTTGGAAGAGAATTCAACAGCCAGACTAGGGGCTCAGAGGACTGTGCCATCCGGGAAGCAGACCTGCTGGGCATCCTCAAAGCATGTATGACATGCAGTGTTGCTGCCCACGTCATTGCACCTAAATCTGTAAAACGACTCTTGACACACACATAGTTTAAAATGGCATGGGGGCGGCTGGCACACCGTCGGCCCTTGTAGTGTTCAGTCTTTACGATGGGCCGTTGCCTGCCTTTCCAGTCTCAGTTTCCGTCGCCGTTCCTCTGTTAGCGTGATCCAACCTCGTTGAAAGTTAACCCCGTTCTGAAGCTTAGCGGAGGACTCCTGCCCGCCCACAGTGCTACTCCTTTAATCCGGAATAGCTTTCTGCTCCAACGGCTCTCCCCAAATGGAGTTTAGTGGGGCTGGAGAACGGGCTCAGCTAAAGGTACTAAGGGCTCTTGAAGACTTAGCTTGGTTCCCAGCACCCAGATGGTGCTCAGTGGAACTCCAGTTCCAGGAGATCTGGGGCCCTCTTCTGGACTACATAAGCACCAACCGGGCGTGCATGGGTGCACATGCATGCATGCGGGCAAAACATAGACATAAAAGGATTTTTTTTTTTTTTTTTTTTTTTTTTTTTGGTTTTTCGAGACAGGGTTTCTCTGTGTAGCTTTGCGCCTTTCCTGGAGCTCACTTGGAGGATTTTTTTTTTTAAGTTAAACTTATCTTTCACAAAATTAGGAGCCCTTCGGGCTTCCTGCAGCTCCTTGTATGCCCTTGGATTTTGCTTCTGTCTGAGTCACAGGCTTTGTGCCTCCCACTGTACAGAAGCTCTTCCAGGAAGGGCAGGTCTGGCTGCGTAGGTGTGGGACCAATGCAGACAGACACACAGGTTCTTTGCTTAGAAAGCCTCAGTTCACCAACTGCTCTGCTGTTGCTGTCTTGAAATCTTAATCTTGGCATAAAGGACTCTGCATTTTTATTTTAGACTAAACATTGTAAATCATTCAACCAGTCTTGTCTATGGGCCTAATGGGCATGTACTAAATGTTTCATAAACATTAAACCTGCTAATTTCTCAGAAAAACCATTAAAGAGATAACTTGGCATACTTTCTTTCAGAAGTAGGACCTGGGTGCTGTGTGGTTTTTATAGGCAGCACAATAGTCTTTCCGGATTAGCTTCTTGATACACCTCTGGGCTTTCTCTTTGCCTCTGTCACAAGGAGATGCTTGGGTCCCCTTCAGCTGAAACCTCTGCAAATTTCCACAACAATAATATTCAGCAATGTTTGCTAGATACTTCCTTAGCACTCCAAAATCGCAATGCTCACCTGCTATGGTATTTTTTAAAGATTATGTTTCAAAAATAAGATATCCCAGAAAGAAAAGACATTCCACCCTAAGAATCCATTAGTCACACTTTTCAAGTGGGAAATGCTTAGTGGATGTACAGTTGAAACTAAATAACACATTTACCAAGCAGAAACATCTGAGACAGTAGAAGACTTTGGAGGAATAAAAAGATAATGAGACAGGGAGTCTCTTCTTAGGAGTTTAGAGTCTACAAATCGGACATCACACACAGGTAGGTATAAAAAGATATTGTTGGGCTAGAGAGATGGCTCAGCCATTAAAAGCTAAGCTCACAACCAAAACTATAAAAAGTCACTATCACCAGTAAATTTAGAGATATATGTAAAATACTAAAAACAAAATGAGGAACAGTGTATCACTGTAAGGTTGTTGGAGGGTGTCTGGTTCATCTTCAATGTAAAGAAGGTAATTTAACTTTCTGATTTAATGTAATGGAAACTTCATGCTTTGAGAAATAAAATTCTAAGCAATAAAGCTCAGAGTCTGTGTTCTAAAGCAAGGTGTTTTAAAATAATCCTACAGTGAGAATGTGGATTCTCTGAGTCTTGTTGGCAATTGGGGTAGTGGGTGATCAGAACCCTTTGTGGGCACATAGTATGGCCCTTTCTCCCACCATTCCCACTGATGATGATTTAATTTGCAATATTGTTAAGTTGAGGCAGATAACAGCATCTTTTTTCATCTGATAAGAGAATTCTTTCTTAGAGGTTTATTTGTACCTAGTTGCTGCAATTCCTCCTGAAAGTCTATATCTGCTAGATTGAATAATTGAATTTTAAAATACTGGTGAACCTGATTGCACAACCAGGCTGCATATTGTTCCAGACAATGACAAGAAAGCTCAACCCATCAGAAATCATGCCTGGTATGGGTACTTGGCTCCAGTGACTTTCCTGGCTGTTAAAGAGGTTGTTCTGAGTTCATCAAAATCGTAATTTCAGGTTCTTCCCAGGCAAAGCATTCTCACTATCTGCAAAGCATTCATGTATGGGCAGGATAGCCTGGACCACAGCTTTATAATGACTCTTCCAGACCACGTTTTCCCTGAACAGTTTTATTTTTCAGAAGATGCACATTAAGTGGCTTCATCTGAACTCAGAGGACCCGACCTTGGCATCTAGTTCTATTGCTCATGTGTTTCTTAGTTTTACTTGGGGCTTTGATACAAGTTCTGTTGGAATCCCTGTCCACCCATTTCTGTGACCAAGATCTATGAAATAGAGTTGCTGGCAAGGAAACAGTTTGTGATAAATGATCATGCAGTGTGGTCCCTTATGGGAGAGTTAAACTGAACATCCTTGAATGTCCCTTAGTTTGTGTTCAGATATAGAAATCCTTAAGGAGAAAAATCCCATAGAAAATAGGTCAAGAGAACTGTGTTTTTTCTTGGCTTCTAAATTTGCTCTGAATTGTGAGCCAGTTATTACTTTGGTTCCGTGGCTCTTCAGTTCTTTTAGCTGGAGGTTCTTTTAGCTCTGAGGCACTACCACTGTATGTATAACAAACTTTTATTAATAACTGATATTTATAGAGCAATTCCTACATACCAGAATTGTTTTCAGTATGTGACATAACTCTCTTGGTTTCATAATAGCTCCATGAAGCAGTTCCTGTTATTGCTCCTAGCTTTGTGGAGAGATATTAACATACAAGGATGTTAGTTAACCTTCCCAAACTTTCACTAGGTGGGAGAACAAGGATTTTAACCCAGGCCATCTGCTTTAAAAGCCGAAACTCCTTCTTAAACAATGTTACAATGCCTCCTATAACCTCCCAAGAAATCCATTTGAAAGTCTATTTTTTGTTTGTTTCTTTGAAGGTACTTGATTAAGATCTTTAAAAGTCTCCCTTGTGACACGATACACACATTATTACTTCTTTAAGCAATGTTTAACATTAAGCAATTGAGCAAATTAGTTGAACAATTTCTGTGTACCTAGCACGTGGTAAGACAGTGAGGCAATAAAAACTGACATTCACGTTTCAGATGAATAGTTGGTGAAATAAGAACTCTATGTTTGAGCTAACTAAATACTAACAAGATGTACCATTTTGTCAAGACCATAAGCCTAATGTTGCTTTAGACAAAGGCTTTAAGTATCTTTCCATGCTTGGAAAAGGCATAATGGAGGAAGCAGGGTGTTGATGACCTTGAGTCATGAGTCTATTGGGCTTAGTTTAACACAAAGGAAAGAAGGCCACTGAGCTAAGCTAGATGAGTGAAGATGTGACATAGAAATGGGGGTGTCTAAGCAGGAAATTATAAGCTGGATATTGATGGAAGGAGTGATGCTTAATTAATGGGTACCATGATTGGAAGTTGTGGGAAAGTGTAGTTTTGAAGGATGCAAAGGAAGACTAAAGCATCTGAACAGAGCCAATAGATCCCCAGTCAAGGACAACAGGAGTAATAGAGCTGTTTCATGAATATAACAGGAGGAGAAGTTTTATGAATCCATAAATTGCATCAAATGAAGCAAAATGGCCTGGAAAATGAAATGAGGACATACTGCAGAATATCATGAAAGTGATGCTGTTAGAAATCAAAGTGCTTGGGGATTACTAGAAGAAGCTGTACAAAGAGTGGGGGTGGGTAAGATCTTGAAGAACAAAAGAAATAAAAAATCAGACTCTTGTAGAAGATAAAGTTTTTGAAAGAGTTGACAAGATAGATTTATATACAAATGACGAAAGAAATGGCCATTGTGAGCAAAGCCTGAAATACTGGAAAGAAGGAGAGGCTCCTAAGAGTTGAGGGGCCACTGTTCAGAACTTGAGCTGTGAGGCTAACACTGGAAATGAGTGGCATGTTTTCTCCTTGACACTAGGAAAGCTTGAAGCAGGAAGGCAGGATGCTGAGTAAGCTCGAGTCACACTCCTTCAAATTTTTCTGTTATGATAGAAAGAAAAGGAACCTAAGAGGGAGAGAGAGGTTGGGGAGAGGAAGACAGAAACAGAAACAGACTGGAACTATCTCCAGGGAATTAGTTGACAGTGACTAGAAACATTGCTGACCATGCTAAAAATCAAACATAGTTCAGCATGAAGATAGACGAAGCCAAAGGCAGGCTAATTATGAGGTACCTTTAAACAGGCACTATTTACATAGTCAACTTTTTTAGTGACAGTGATATTGATTTTAGAATGTAACAGGGTCAATTTACATTTTACCAACAATGTTAAGTTTTCTGCGGATACCTGACTTTTAGTAAATCTTGAGGAACTGCACTTAAGCATGATGGTGAGAAATGGAGAAGGCGTTTAAGGGTCAATGGAAGTTGGCATCCATAGCTTTGGTGTGGTGGTGTTCAGCCATCGTTAAGTCTAGCTGCCTGTACACGCATGTGGCTTCCTCCAAAGCTACTTTGCTACCCAGAAGCATGACTAGGGACCCAGGTTTGTTCATTCATTGGGTCACTGTGTGGATCCTGACAGGAGGTGATAGATATCGGAAGGGCTTCATTTGCCTCTCTGGCAGAGTAAACTTGAGATCTATGTTTTGTATTAAAACAAATTAAAGGCAACAAAAAATATTTTAAAAAATTATCTAATATGATGTTCAATGTGTCCAGAAAGAATAAAATGATAATTGTACTTTGAATTTTAATTATATTTAAAAAGTGATGAGGGTGATAAGCCCTTAAATAAAAGTAAGATTTCTACATCTCACTGAAAGCAGCAAAACAAATACTAATAACTGTGATAAGATAATCATGCACCATTGTAACAGTGAGGGCAGCCACTAAGAAAATGATAGAAGAGGTGAGGTGGTAAGTGCCAGATGAATCAAAATGGAATTCTAAAGAACCGAAGAACCCATGAAGAGATACATACATGAGTGTGTGTAAGAGAAAGAGGAGAGAGGAAGAGAGATTCAGGGCACAAACAGAAGACGAATAAAATAGACGTACACCCTAAAATACCAGTGATTTCTCTAAATGCGAGTGATCTAAACATACCAATTAGGAGTTGTTTGGCAGAATGGATAAAAATCATAAGTCAAATGTATGCTGTCTTATGAGAAATTTACTTCAAACAAAGTAAAATAGATAGGTATGCTTAAAACATCCATGAAAAGGTGGGAAAATTACGTGATACAAACATTGATGGGGTAAAGTCTGAAGTAAGTGTGTTAACTAATGTGGAATAAGTAGACTTCAGATAGAGTTACTATTGGAAAGAAAGGCCTTAGGGGATGAAAAATGAGCCAGCTCGCTAAAAAGTCATAGCAGTGCTAAATGTGAGCATTATTTTAGTGACTTTTCCTGCTGCTGTGATCAAATGCCTAATGAGAAATAGCTTGATGACTAGAAACAGCTATAGTATATGTCTTAAACATACTAGAAATGAATAGTAGAAAGGTACAAATAAGCCGGGCGGTGGTGGCGGCGGCGGCGGCGGCGGCGGCGGCGGCGGCGGCGGCGGCGGCCGCCGGCGCACGCCTTTAATCCCAGCACTCGGGAGGCAGAGCCAGGCGGATCTCTGTGAGTTCGAGGCCAGCCTTGGCTACCAAGTGAGTTCCAGGAAAGGCGCAAAGCTACACAGAGAAACCCTGTCTCGAAAAAAAAAAAAAAAAGAAAGAAAGGTACAAATAAAAATTCCAAACATGGAAATTAATACTAGCCTAAACAATCACATGGTCAAACAGGAAGGAAGTCACAAAGGAAAAGAAAATCCTAAATCTGAAAGATTAGAAACACAACAAAGCAAGTTGAGAGAATGAAAAGATAAATAACAGACTAGGAGGAAAATGTGCAAGATGCACATCTGTTAAAAAAAAAAAAAAAAGACTCATGCAAGCCAGGCAGTGGCGGCACACCCCTTTAATCGCAACACTCGGGAGGCAGAGGCAGGTGGATCTCTGTGAGTTAGAAGCCAGCCTGGTCTACAGAGTGCATTCCAGGACAGTCGGGGAAACAGAGAAACCCTGTCTTAAAAAAGACTTGTGCCCCAACCCCAACCCCAAACACAAAGAAATCCTAAAAAGTAGAAGCACGCATTGATCAGGCTTCTGTATATATATCTGAGATACTCAACTTAAAAGGGGGAACGTTTACTTTGGCTCAGAGTTTGGGGAGTGCCAGTTTGTGATCAATTGACTCCATTGCTTTGGGCCCACGGCAGGGCTGCATGTGATGCTGGAGAGTTGTGTGGTGATGTCTCATGGCTGCTGGAAAGCAAAGGGTGAATGAAGACGAGCCAGAATGCCAAACTCTTCTTCCAGGGCATACTTCCATACGTCTGACAGGAAGACTCCCATCAAGGTCCCCACCCCCACCCCCACAAAGGCATTTGAGAACAGTGCCAACGTTGGCAATTCAGAGTTTTAGACATGGGCCTTTGGGTGCATTTAGCCAAATCATAGCAACAAGAAGGCAAACAATCCAATCTAAAAATGGAGGAAAGTTATAGACAGACACCTTACAGAAATGTCACATGAAAGGAAGTTAGCACGTGAAAATGGGGTAAACGTCATTGCCATTTGAGAATGGAAAATTAAAAGAACAATAGGATATCATCACACACCTATTGGAGCAGAATGCCTAAAATCCAGACTTGAAAACACCAAGTAGTTTGCAAATCCCAAAGAACTCGAAGGAGCTGTCAGTTATTTTACTGGGAATGCAAAACTTTGAAAGACAATGTTAAATACATGTTATCCTGCTGTATGTTCCATGTTAAAGTGTTCTCCCTCAAAAAGGTACACTGAGAGGCTGGGGGTGCAGCTCAATTAAATGATTGCCCAGCACACGCAGAGTCCCATGTTCCGTGCCCAGCACCACAGAAACCATGTACCACCATGCATATAATGCCAGAAGCAACAGGATCACAATTTTAAGGTCTTTTGTACTACACAGTGAGTTGAAAGCCAGCCTATATACATGAGACCCTACTTCAAAACAAAACAAAACAAAATAGCAAAACAAAGAGGTGTGTTGAACCCCAAATCCCAATACCTGTGAGTGTGACCTGATTGGAAATAGGGTCTTTGAGGGTACAGTCAAATTGAGGGGAGAACATGCTGGATTAGGATGGGTCTGAAATCCAGTTAGTCCATGACAGAAAAGAAGAAAACATGCGGAGACCAACACAGATGTGCTGTGCTGGTTAACTTTTGTCAACGTCCCACACAGACATATCTGGGAAGAGGGAGTCTCAGTTGAGGAACTGTGTCCGGCAGATTGTCCTGTGCGCGTGTCTATGGGACATTGTCATGGTTGCAAATTGCTGTGGGAGGGCCCAGTTCGCCGTGAGCAGGGCTATTTCCGGGCCAGGGGCCCTGTGTTGTATAAGAATGTAGCTGAGCGAACCAGAGGAAGCAAGCCTGGAAGCGGTGTGCCTCTATGAGCTCTGCTTCAGTTCCTGCCTCCAGGTTCCTGCCTTGAGTTCTCGCCCTGGCCTCCCTTGATGGTAGGCTGTAACCTGTGAGCCAAATGAACCCTCTTCTCTGGCGCTGCTTTTGTTCGGTGTTTCCCTCACAGCCACAGAAAGCAAAGTAGAAGACAAAGAAAAAGGTTAACAAAGGCCATGTAAATATGGAGGCGAAAGTCGGAGTAATGCACCTATGTGGACTCCTGGGAATCATGGGAAACTAGGAAGAGATGAGAAAGGATTCTTTCCTACAGCCTTGAGCAGAAACACAGTCCTGCTGACAGCTTGTTTTCAGACTTCTAGCCTCGAGAATTACGAAAGTGAATTTCTATTATTTTAAGCCACCCAGTTCATGGTAATTTATTACCACAGTCCTAGAAAATGAATGTACCACACAATGGAGCGGTTGTGCTCCTCAGTATGTACTTGACTGATCTGCAAACTCACGTCTTTTCATCAGCAAGACCATGCCATTTGAATGTCTCCCCAGAGTGATGCTCTGAATGTTCTGCTGACCACATGGCTCTCCAGAATCAATAACGGTGATTAAAGACAGGCCTCTGGGAGTGAGGCTGCTCTCGGGGGCACATTCTCAGCACTGGTCTGCCTCCTTACACCACTGGGATCCAATCATCCTTGGAAATCACTGGAATCCTCATTACAACTCACAAATCTTCCAGCATTCTCTATTTTGACTGAAGACACATTTCAAAAGTTTTCTTTAAGGAAAAAGAAAAGGCAATGGGCAGAAATGTAAATTACACTATGCACATTGCCTTCTATTTCCTCCATTGAATTAGACCAGTGTATTAGGAGACGACAATAAATTCCTATGCCTTGAATTTTTATGGTGATAACTGAAAAGTTATAGTCATGATTTCACTTTCTGGGTTGTATAAAATTGAAGACACAAAATGATCTTAGTTATTTCCAGAACTTAGCTTTTAGGAAACTGGCTTACTCTTTTAGGTTGTTTATCTTCAATAATGAAGAACAAATCCTGCCTTCTGAGATTTGATGTCTTGTAATCTGCATAAAGAAAGGCTCTGTATTGGGGGGGCGGGGGGAATCTTTTGTTTTATACACAAATTGTTTTGAAAAGCAGGGTCTCCTGGCAATTAAAAACAGTCCATATGCCTATCATATCAGTTATATAAAATGAAACATCTTTGTTCTGAACTCTAACTGTAGGGAAAACTCTCATGAAATATTATTACTTGGATGAATGCCTTAAATATCATCTAGCGCCCTGAAGGAAATCAGTGTGCTTTTTAGGTAGTAGAGAAACGTCAGGGAGAAGAGAGAGCAGAAGTCAGTGAGTGTGTAAGTTGTGTCGTGGTTTGTACCCGTGGGATGGCTCACAGTTCTGGATACCTTGCTGTCCATGTTCATCTGGGTCCCAGAGAAAAGACACCAAAAAACAAAGAGGAATATAAAGGTGCACCAGAGAGGGTGGCATATGTGTGAACTTCTTTACAAAACACCTCTGAGAGTAAACACTTGTTTACATTCGTATTACTAAATCTTATTATTCCATTTGTTCAAATCACATCATTGCCTGCCTGTGATGTTTTTACCCTGATTTTCTATGCAAATGGGGGGGGCAGGTCTTATATGGCCCACAGCATCCAATAAGCACATAATAAACATTTGTAGTTGATGGGCACAAAACACATTGCTGGCTTGTTCAGGCTCCAGTGCCCAAAGCCCACTTGGCTTTTCACCATAAAGCCCAGCCCTTTCTGCAGAGGCTTCCTGATGTCCGTTTTCTCTTCTCACCATCTTCTTCCTTCCACTCAATTACCCTGTGCTAACTGGAGGCACTGGATTCCCATTGCATAGGATTCCCGATCTGAAGCACTTGCCTCCCATGCCCTCCTTCTGTCATAGGTGCAGGCAAGACTGTTACGTGACTAAACGCAACTTAGATACCTTCCAATTTGTTATTGACATGGGCAATAAGGTCATCTTTCATCTAAGACTAACCATGTACTAAAAGTCACAAAGGTAGCAGAGGGGTGACTGAATCCAGAGAAGTGTTACCTCTAGTGTGGAATGGTATGGAACTCAGTGTGAAGAACACAGAGTGAGGTTTCCATGGACACCTGTGTGCATGCAGTGGGGGTGCAGGGCAGGTTGCGAGGAAGGAATTGTAAGTGCTTCTTGAGTATGAAGACCTTGTTTTCAAGTCTTCATTTTGCAGAAGAGATTCTCTTCTTCCTGATCTTTTTATATGTAGATGTTTTATATGTAGGACATGGCCTGTTCTTATAACAACACACCTTTACATTTGTTCTTCTTCAAAGTAATTTCTGTTCGTGGGCATGATTTTTTTTTTTTTTTTTATCAAAAGCAAGAGAAGCGGCCTGTGTTGGCACACTCCTTTAATCCCAGCACTAGGGAGGCAGAGCCAGGCGGATCTCTGTGAGTTCAAGGCCAGCCTGGGCTACCAAGTGAGTTCCAGGAAAGGAGCAAAGCTACACAGAGAAACCCTGTCTCGAAAAAACAAAACAAAACAAAACAAAGAAGCAAGAGAAGCAATTGATTCTTAAACCATTTGTCTGATCTAAGAATATCCTCCCTCATTTTGGATTTCATGAGGCAAGTAGTGTTTGTTTGTTTGTTTGTTTGTTTGTAGTGTCTCTGTGTATCCAGACCAGGCTGGCCTTAAACTCAGAGATCTGCCTGCTTCTGCCTCCCAAGTGCCACAACTGACCAGCCAATATCATTTTTTTAATTAAGTCTTTTAAAATATTTCTCTTTATTTGTGTGTGTGTGTTTGTGTAAGTGTGTGCCATGTAAATGCAGTGCCCACAGACACCAGAAGAGAACATTGGAGCTACAGGTGGTTGTGAGCTGCCAGATATGAATGCTGGGAACAGAACTCATGTCCTCTGGAAGAGAGCAAAGAACTCATAACTACCGAGCCATCTCTTCAGCCCCAGCCAAGCAGTGGTGGTGTGATGATATATTGTGTACTGTGCTGTGGTGATATACTGTGTACCCTAATAAAATTTTCCTGAAGGTCAGAGAACAGAACAAGCCACTAGATTAAACATAGAGGCCAGGCAGTGGTGGCACACACCTTTAATTAGCACTCGGGAAGCAGAGATCCGTTTGGATCTCTGTGAGTTCAAAGTCACCCTGGACTACATAAGATTAACTCAGTCTAAGAGAGAAATAGAGCCAGGCAATGGTGGCACACACCTTTAATCCCAGTACTGGGAAGCACCCACGCCATTAATCCCAGGAAGTGATGGCTGGGCAGAGAAAGGTATATAAGGCCTGAGGAGACAAGAACTAAAGGCTTTTCATCAGAAGCGTCTCTCTCCTTTTTTTTTCGGCTGGAGTCTTTTGGGTGAGGACTCAGAGGGTTTCAGTCAGAGGATTCCTGGAATTGGAGAGGTGAGACGTGGCAGTGGCTTGTTCCTTTGTCTCTCTGGTAAGTCAGCATTTACCCCAATATCTGGTACCAGGTTTTTTTTACTATCAGACCAATTAGAAATTCGAGCAACATAGTGTCTTGAAGATGACAGAGTCAGCTGCAGTTCTGTTGAATGAGCTTTTTGTGATGCAAAAATCGTACCTCAAAATACTGTCCCAGTAGTTTTCCTTTGCATATACCCTGCATTGCTGCCGTATTTTAGAAATACCTTGGAGGCCGAGTAATGGAACTAACACTGGCAGTTCTTGAATTCCTCTTCATAACTGAAAGGATCGAATTATGCTCCTCTATCCCTGCTAATCCAGTAAGTACTTAGTGGGTTTACCGAATTCTGCCGCCAATTAGAGCAAGGTGAAGAAGATGCAGCTCTTGTTACTGACTGAGATGTACAGTTGGGGGGGGGGACATACTATCCTGGTGCTGAATTCTTGATGGGACTAAATTCTGGGTGCCGTGAGATGATCCATGGAGAATCATTCTTCAGTTTGCAGAGGGACTGGATGGAGATGGAACAAGATCAGAGAAGGACCCAGGAGGAGACGGATCATGGGAAAGGTTCAGGCAGGTATAAGCAGCTCAAGAAAAGACACGGGGCACAGATGTTTACTTCTGTGTTCTGAGAACTAGTGTAATGCACATTTCAGGAAGGTAAAGTGGGCAGCAGAAATAATGGAAATTTTGACCGTTGACACAATGCCTACAATACCGACTACAGCACAGAGGCCTTTGTAGGCACGTGAAGGAACTTGGATTTCAAAGCATAAAGGGGAAATATCTGTTTCAAAACAATTATGTGAAAAAAAATTTACAAGAGGGATTTTCTTCCGTTCTATTTGCCACCAAAGCTTGGACTTTTCTTCGCATTAAACCCTATCTGTCTGCTTCACAGATACTATCAAAATCCTATTTGCCAAAGATGTAAGTTAGTGATATTACAAAAGGTAAATGAATATGAAAAATATTTTAAAGCATTATTTCGGGGTGGGTGGGGGGGGGGGTGGAGTGGGGAAGCATGCTATGACATACCATCATATCCCTTGGACATAGTTGATAGTTTGCACCATCATAATCACATTATACCATCAGTTCGATTTGCTTTTGTTGGCTCTCATCAGTGACAAGATAGCAAACTGACTTCGTGCAGTACTGGGTTTATACTTGATGGGCACTGCACGGGATGGATTCTATCTGTGGGCATCTGGGCAGTGCCTCCAGTGACTTTCCTGTGGAGATGGGAATCTGGGGACACCATCTCAAGGGCATCTCTATCAATGCATGTCTGTTGGGCCAGAAAGGAACAGAGGTCTCTTCCTGCCCTGGCACTGGTCACTGACATCCTTTCAATGGTGTCAAAGAAGGTCTCCGTGCTGAGAACGACTCTGCTGCCCCTGAACCATTAGCATCTCCCAAAGAGGAAGAGGAGACCAAGGACCGTGCCCTCTGCCTTGCGTACAGTCACGCTTCCTAAAAAGGCCGGGAAAGCCCTTCTGAGGGCCCCGAGCTGCATCTTAATGTCGATGATGGTCAGGCCTCTCAGCAGATCGTTCAAACAGAAAGGGTGCAGAGAGTCAAGTAGAATCACTCAGGGCTAAGCAGAGAACACGGAGGCACTTGAAACTCGAGAACAAACTATCCGGAGCAGTGAATGTCGCTGAGGAGTCCTGCAGCGCTGAGGAGGAGGAGGAGAGGTGGGCAGCTGAGGAACTCAGAAAGAGGGCAGAAATGGGGGTCAGGGGCGCGGAAACGAAGTGCGGCAGTGGGCAGCTAGGGTCATCTAAAAAAACCCTTTTCACCTTCCTCCTCCTCCTCTTCTTCAAAACTTTAACTCTTTTTTTTTTTGTTTTTTTGGTTTTGTTTTGTTTTGTTTTTGTTTTTTCGAGACAGGGTTTCTTTGCACCTTTCCTGGAACTCACTTGGTAGCCCAGGCTGGCCTTGAACTCACAGAGATCCACCCGGCTCTGCCTCCCAAGTGCTGGGATTAAAGGCATGCACCACCACCGCCTGGCCAAAAACCTTAACTCTTAAGAGCAGAAAATACACACAGTAAGAGCAGGATTCTCTTCACAATAGTTCCCACTACAGTCTGTCTCGGCCGAGCTGGTAACAAGCTAAGCCCTGTGGTTGGCTCCCGGGATGGGAGAGATGAAGGTGAGCACAGCAGGAGAGGGGTATGGAAGCAGCCTCCGTGGTTTTCTATGATGGACCTGTTAGCTGCATAGTGGAGCAATGCTTATTGTTCTGCATACGCTCACATAAGCCTGAGCACTGAGCATTTCATTGCTCTTCAAAGGAGAGTCAGTGGCTCAAGGCACATTAGGGGAGAGGAAAGGGAAGAAGAGGACAGAGGGGCAGAGGCTGGGGAGAAAGAATAAGTTGGGCCAGAAGCGGTGGCACACGCCTTTAATCCCAGCACTCGGGAGGCAGAGCCAGGTGGATCTCTGTGAGTTCAAGGCCAGCCTAGGCTACAGAGTGAGATCCAGGACAGGCTCCAAAGCTACACAGAGAAACCCTGCCTCTGAGTCATTATTTTATAAGCATCTGCAAGACTGTGGGGCCGGGCAGGACTAAGAAACATTCAGGCTACATCCCTGTCAATCAGTTTTCTGATTAGATAACTCTGCAGCCATCTCCCATTGACCTCAAGGCTCCCTCAACTGCCCAGAGCGTTTGTGTTTCTAAAACTCTCCCACCTGATAGCTTCGACCAATTTAAAGCGGCTCCCCCAACAGACAGGAAAGAGGAGGGAAGAAGTCAGCATTACACCCCCTGCCACACACACACACCCCAAGAGCAGGAAAGGCGGTGAGCGTGTGCATCTGAATGAGGCTGAATTGCTCTCAGCCCCTTCCCTTTGGGGATAGGAACAGATGCTTTAGCCAAGTTCAGAATGAAACTGCGTCTCCCTCCAGACCCCTCTTCCGCCATCGCTATAATTTACTGTAATTTACAAGCAAGCTGTCTGCGTAGTTAATCTTCTTCTTTCACATCTGGCATTTGTCATCAGAAACAGGCGGGTGGGAGATCCTGGAGAGGCTCTTCACACAGCGCAGATTTAGAACATTCCAGGTCCGTCTCTTTAAACACTGAAAGCGAAGATGAGTGCGGTGAGCTCTGGGACAGCAGGTAATGGGGGAAGGTCCTGATGCTGTCTAAATGAATTAGGGGCAGGCGGGGAAATAAAGGGCACTAACTTTTACAGCTAAAGGGGTTCTTAAAATCTAGTTGGCTTCCTCAGTTTCTACATGTGGCAAGCATCTTTCACAGGAACCCTGAGCCTTAATGGCTAAGTTGAAACTGGAAGCTGAGTTTTCTATGACATCATTCAGGATTGGCTTAACATTTATTTATTTTTCCCCAGATGGAGAAAATGGAAATTTTCAGAACATCCATTTCATAGAAATATTGTTGTAATGAGTGTGTTTGTTCCCCCAAATTCATGCATTGGAAGCTTGATTCACAATGCCCCAGGGTTGGTAGGAGTCTGGGTCCTGGGATGGAGCTCTCGTAAATGGAATGATGTCATTTCTCAAGGGTGGGCTTTTAACCTTGGGAATCGGTGGTGATATATCACATCTGTCCCTTCTATTTTGTCTCTACCTCTGACATGCTATGACACAGCACACAGGCTCTCGCAGGATGCTACAACTTCTCATTGGACTTGACAACCTTCAGCCCAGAGCTGAATGACCTCTCCACGTTCATTCTGGAGACTTCGATCTTTGCAGGACATTGTGTCATGCCCTTTCTTCTCATAGAAATGAGTAATTAGATGAAAGATTAGATAAGTGGTTATCCATTCAGGCAAAGATGCAGCTTTTAGCATTCTGTAGCCATGGTAAATAAAGAATAAATGGCCAACTAGAATTCTAGAGAGCAAGGTGTGGTGGCACACACCTTTAATCCCAGCTGTCAGGAGGCAGAGGCAGGTGGATCTCTGTGTGAATTTCAGGTCAGCCAAGGATGTTCAGTGAGCCTCTGTCTCAAAAAAAAAAAATTCTAAAGAAAGAACTATGAAAAAGCTAAACTGAAAACTATACTGTGTACACAGAGGACCTGGTGCAGACCTGTGAGGGTACTGAGCTTGCTGCTCAGTCTTTGTGAGTTCATATGAGCTTTGCTCCGTTGATTTGGAGGACCTTTTTCTCCTGATGTCCTCCATCCCCTCTGGCTCATACACACTTTCTCCCTCTTCTTCCATGGGGTTTGCTGAGCTCTGAGGGGAGGCATTTGATGGAGGCATCCCATTTAGAGCTGTGTGTTCCAAGAACTCTGTGTAATGTCTGGCTGTGGGTCTCCATATTTGTTCCCATCTGCTGCAGGAGGAAGCTTCTCTGAAGATGGCTGAGCAAGACACTGATCTCTGCATATAGCAGAATATCATTAGGAGTCATTTTGTCATTACTTTTAAATTTATTTATTTGTTTGTTTGTTTGTTTGTTTTGACCAGTAATGTTGGTTTTACCCTAGGTCTCCGGGACTTCTGAGTGTGTAAATGAGTGGGTCTCTGATTCTTGAGTCTTCCCTTGAAATCTTTTCCTTTTGTTGCTTTGTTGAACTTTGATGTGATGGTCTTTGTTTTATCTTGTTATATTTTATTTTGTTATGTTTTGTTGATATCTCTTAGTAGCCTGTTCTTTTCCAATGGCAAACAAAAAGAGAGTGATTCAGGAGGGGCAGGGAGGCGGAGAGGAACCGGGAGGGAGTGGAGGATGGGGAAATTATAATCAGGGTATACTGTGTGAGAAATGAATCTATTTTCAATAAAAGGGAAAAATGAAAGAATTATAATGAAAGCTCAGAAAATGGAAGTTATTGCATAAAGTTCATGCAGAAAAGTTTGGCTTAATAGACTTGGGGACAGGGTTAGGTTTTGTGTTTCTTTCCTAACTCCTTTGGTGAGTATTTAGTGTAGTTCTTTGATGCAACTAAACAAAATAGAAAGGAAATTTAAAGTATTTTCATTTTTGTAGTAATGGTCCCCAGGTCCATACTGGCAAAGAGTAAGAGTGTCTAGATTTCTTAAAAATGTAGAAGCTTGTAGCTCCACGTGTAATAAAAAAATAAGTATAGCTAAAAGTTAATTTAATCAGTACATTTGCAGTAACCGCAATTAACTATCCTCTAGCTTTAATTTACTAGATTTGACAATTACATGAATAAATTAAGTCATTCTTAATATATCTGAATAAACTTAAGCCACAAATCACCTTAAACTTTATAAAGAGAAACTGAGTCACAAAGGAATGAGAACTTAATATGAGCATTAGAGATCTGGGGTCAGGCCTGTTCCTGCCCTATGCAGGCCTGAGTGAGTTCAGCTAGCTTCTGTCCATCTTAGCGCCCTGTTTTGTATAAAGGGAAACACCACTAAGTTGTATGTGTGGCCTTGTATGTCCTCAGAACAAAAAATGATGTCTGTTAGACATGTGTGCAAATTGGGACACTGTACATAGTACAATTTTGTTTATGGCATTGTTTTTAAAGTGAAGTGTGTATTTTAAGGGTTTTCTTCCTGAAAAATAATAGGTTTCACAGAAACAAAGAACTGAGGAAAAAATTCTGCTTGACAGCCTTCAACCCTGTCACCTGATGCAGCTCTTGGGGACAGCTGTGCTCAAAGAACCAAATTGTGAATGAAACTGAAACCCTGGGAAATGGGTGAGCAGCCCAACATAAACCAGCGCTGGACTGCAGTAGATCACTGTTCTTCTGACCCCAGCACACACACCACGTGCTGTTAGAACATATCACTGTTTGAATCTTATTGTTGCTTGTCTTTTGTTCTGGAGATGTGGTTGGTATGTCTTTTTTGTGCATGCGTGCGTGCGTGCGTGCGTGCGTGATGAATATAGATGTCAGAGAACATCCCTGGATTTCAGTCCTAACCTTCTACTTTGTTTAAGGCAGGGTCTCTTGTTGCTGGCTCTTGTGTCTGTCAAGCTAACTGGCATGCAAACAGACATCATGTTTCTCTTGTCTCTATTTCTCACTTTCCTAGAGGAGTACCAGGATGGTGGGTGTGGATCACTGCTTCTCATTTTATTCTGCTCCCCACACGAATATGGCAAACACTTTACCCACTGGACCTTCTCTCTAGTTGCGGCTTGTTGGGTTTTGTCTGAGACAATCACTTAGACTCTTCTAAAATAGGTATGACCTTGTTGTCTTTTGAAAGTAAAAGGAATAAAAATTCTTGCAAGAAACATGAATGAAAGACTCTGAGTCTTATATTTGGGGTAAGATCTGAGGAAAATCTGAGTGTGCATCCAGAATAAATATGCACAACCCCTGGCACAACAGAAGAACATTATAGAGTTTATTAGCACATCACGTCAATGTTGACCAAAAAAAAAAAATCAAATTAGTGTAATTTTTGTGACAAAGTCTAACTTTAGTCAGTGTGTTTATGGTTATATGGTATTTCTGAAAGACAATTAGTTTGTTTAACATGCCACCTTAACATAGGAAGACAGTCATGAGCTTCAACTCATTTCAATCAATGTTTGAAGATATTAAAGTGGTTCTCACTTAACAATATAAAACTAATCATTTCCATAAAATTTAAGGAAAAAAACATGAAAGATGTCAAAGTGAGAAGCTAAGGAAAATGTTTTCATCTCCAGAAGGGCTATTAGACAAAACACAAGCTTCTCAGTTAAATTTTAGTTTCTTATGGATAATGTTTCATATACATAAAACCTTCAAAGTGATCTGGGTTTCCTATATTTTTATTTACTGAATACAAAAATCATAATGTAAAGGATTTAAATTTGTTTCCAAATACTGTTGCTGAATAAAACTCAAACTGAATAATGGTCAGTTCATTTGGAGAATAAGTGACTATCTTTTCAAATTCACAGAAGTGGGCCTTCTCCACATTGGCATTACTGACACTGAACTGGATAGTTCTTTGTTGAGGGGTGTGGTCTGACAGGTACTTTGCAGCCCCCTGGCCTATCCCCAGCTAGATGCTAGGAGTGACCCCTTGTTTTAAAAACAAACAAACAACAATGTCTTTTGGGCAGGGTTAGCAGCTCAGTATGTACAGTGCTTGGCTTGCAAGTAGGGAGATTGGAGTTCAACCCCCAGAAAACATAATTTTTACAGCAGAACCTGGCAATGCACACTAAGAGTTCTAGCACTGGGGAGGTGGACAGTTGGGTCCCTGGAACTTGGGAACTTGGTGGCCTTCTAAGTCTTCATGGTGAGCTCCAGGTCGATGAGAGACCCTGTCTCAAAAAATAAATAAATAAATAAATAAATAAATAAATAAATAAATAAATAAATAAACTTATTGTGGTGGCTCGCAACAGATGAATGGCAGCCAAGACTGAGGACTGACCTCAACAGCACATCTATACATGTGTACATGCACACACACACACACACACACACCTCCAGATGTCCCTAAATATGCCACAGGGAGGTGATGGGTGGCAGAATCTCTCCTGGTTAAGGACTGCTGCTCCAAGGGAAGCAACCCGTTTATAAGTTCAGTGTGTGCTATTTTAGTAGAAACCTGGCCTGGGCTGATCTTGAGAAAAGAAAGGGAAAGCCATTTTTTTATGCAGCATTCATTTTACAGTATTTGGGGAGAGACATCAACGGAGGGTTGCTAGGAAACGGATGAGCTAGCGGGTGCACGTGGAAGGGTTTTGCAGTCTGCGGCTCCATTAGAAGCTTGTGCTTGCTCAAGTGTCTGGAGAGGAGCAGGCAGCAGGGAGTACTGGTGGCTAACTCGGCGTCCCAGCCTCGCCTCATCTGGGCTCTGAAAGAACAGTTAGTACAGATTTCTGGGGAAGGCTTGTTGTGTTTGGATGGTAATTACTGACATTCTGTCTTAGACCACCTAGCTTCTGAGCCGTGTGTGTGTGTGTGTCTGTGTGTGTGTGTGTGTGTGTGTGTGTGTGTGTGTGTCCGTCCGTCCGTCCAAAAGCACATGGCCAAGAAATGTGGTCAGAACCCAAGTAAGGAAGCTGTTTACTCCTTGATATTTTGACAAACTAATTTGACAGGGAATTTTGCAAAGGTGTAGTTCCTATTTTTCCTAAGAAAGCATATGAATTTAGTTTGCTATTTAACCAAAAAAGTAGCATGGTTACATATATTAAGAAAAAAAAAAATCTTTAAAGAATTAACCTCTTGAGCCTGCGTGCTTCCAAGTTGTTCCATGGTCCTGTGCTGAGAGCCACTCATCATCCTGTCCTCCCAGGAATTTCCAGCCTAATCCTGCTCTCCACCGAAATTCTACATGGTTGCCAGGTTGGAGTCAAAATTCAAATCCGCTTCCAGAAAGGAGAAACTCAAAAGGACCAGTGTTCAGACGGCTTCCAAAGGGAATGTGCGAACATCTTATTATACCTTTATTAATTGGCAATTTATAATTTTCTGTTTTGTGAAGACAGCTCAACAAAATTCTTATTAAGTTTTTCTGAGTAAATTTAGAGGACAACTCTCCCAACAGTCTGCTTTTCCTCCTCCTCACCTCCTGCTCCTCCTCCTTCTCCTTCTGTCTGTGAAGTCAACTCCAAAAAGGTCAAAAGCAAGGAAAGATCTATTGTCCTTATGGTCAAGTCCAAAATTCTTAACTCGGGATCTTAGGTCCCAAATGATCAGATGAGACAGAAGCGCACTCCTCCTAGAAAGGAAAGTAAGTTGCTCCAACGTGGGACCCCGCAACACACTGCCTCTAGAAAAGTCCAAGCTGGTTATTCTCTCATATAACAAGATGGGAGTACGCAGATGCACGGAGGTCCAGGGCTTGTGGGGAACTTCCTTCAAGGAGAAAACAGCAGCCTCAGTACTTCCAGGCTTGCTACTCCCCGACCCTGAAGGCACCCTCCTTATCCCCTGGTCAATGCTCACTCACTGTTATTATATCTTTGTCTCAACTTGCAGGGAAGGTGGTAGAGAGGTGGCGGGATACAAAATAGCTGTTTTCTGTTTTCTGATAAAGAAGGGTTACAGAGTGGCGTTCCCAGAAGATGCTCGGGAAGGAGAAGTATGTGGGAAATTCACTAAGGGGTGTTTCTTGGATCACAGCCTGTGGGGGAGAAAGGAAAGAAACAGTGAAGAGACGGGGGGGGGGGGGGGGGGGGGGGGGGGGGAGTGAAGTTGGTGGACAGCACAGCTAAGTCTCCTGTCAGCCAGCACAGATCCCACGGAAGCTCAGATGATCTGGCAGAGGTAGCTTTAGATGTTGGCCCTTTGGCTTCCTTGACCAGGAAAGGGGCATGACTTTAGATGACACAGCTCTTTTCCACTGAGACAATTTTCAAGGAGGGCCATCACCTATCAGCCTTCCAGATGGAAAGATGGCAGAGAATCACAGCATCCTTGTAGGCATGTGAACAGGAAGTTGAATGTGCCACTCAATGTATGTCTCTTTATGAAGAATATCTTGAATGGCCGCTATAGATGCAAGAGGGTGTTGGAAGCATGCTCTCTAGCTAGGAAGCTTGGGCTCAGTTACCCTGGAAAGGAATAGTGGGAGGGTGGAAAGGAAAAGCATTGTTTGAGTTTGTTTAACAATTGGACAACAGCAAAAACATTTGACTGAAGTAGGCTCTCTGTAACTCACAGAGTCAGAAAGAGCTAAAAACCAGGCAAGAACCAAAAAGCAATTGCTTATACCCAGTGATGTCCTTTAAGTAGGTGACTGCCTCAAACTCAGCTAGATTTCAAGATGGGCCAGGGCTGAGTTGCCAAAGCTCTGCAGAAATAGATTCCTGAGGGTTCACTTCCAGGCTGTCCTCCCAAACTCCAAGTCACATAAAGAATGGGTATTTAGATAATCTTCTGAGACTTGATGCATGCTTGGACAAGTGACTTCATGTAAAGGATAACGTCTACTAACACGCAGATCAGGTACGGTGTTGTGGAAGCTGAGGGAGGAGGCTTGCATGTCTGGAGCTACTCTGAGCTCCACAGTGAGTGTGTGGCTAGCCTGCCTATGTCACAAGACCCGGTCTCAAAACGAATTTTTAACTGAAGTAAATGAACTGAAATATGACTCTGCTTCCACAAAGAAAACATTTACTATATTGACCCAAGATAGCAAAGGACAAAGGTACCATTTTCTGTTAGTGTTACTTGGGTTTCCAGCAGGATGATGGTGAGCAGAAAAGAAGACTAAGAAATGTTCAGGTGCCTAGCACCTCGATTTCTAAATGAAGTAGCCAGGCCAGTTCCTGCACTGATTTGCACAGGCACTGGAAAAACCACCACTTCCAGAATGAACATAAAGAGATCAACAGCCTATGGAAGACTTGGTGGTCAAGCTCTGGCTGCTGGTGGTACTGTATTAGACAGCGTGGGATTGACCAACCAAGCCACCCTGGTCTCTGTTCAGTATTGTGACTTTGAAGTGGCCCCACAAAAGGTTCCTATATTGGAGGCAAGATCCCAAGCTAGGGACACTATTGAGAACTGATTGGACTTTATAAGTGGATTCATTTGTTAATGAGTTCATTGCTGACTGGTATTTAGGGTCTTCTTGGAGGAAGTAGGTCACTGTAGGCATGCTTTGAAATGTATATCTTGTCACTAGGTCCTGCCTGCCTCTGACTCTTGGTTGCTGCGAGGAAAGCAATCTCCTCTGCTTCCTGCTACCATGATTATCTCCGCACCATGGCAATAGAGCCAGCCACTTACAGACCGAAAGCTCTGGGTCCGTGAGCCCAAACAAAACTTTCTTCTTTGTGAGTTATTCATGGCAGGTATTTCTGTCTCAGTGAAGAAAGGTTTAGTAATTCCTGTAGGTTGAATAAGAGAAAGAAGTCAATATGCGATAGGAAAAACAGTGAAGCTATAGAAATCCAAACAGCAGAATTCAGGGACCATGGAACATCTGGCTTCTGGGGGGACAACAGACAAGTTTTGGTCTCAGCCAGGGCTCCAGTGCCGTGCCTGCTTGCCTGCTGCCAAAGCCCCCAACTAAACTCTTTCTTCTGTTACTTTGGTCATGGTGTCTCAACACTGCAGTGGAAACGTCGCTAACTCAGCCTCTGTTCTCTTCTCCCAAGTGTGGTAGACGTTAAGATCCAGACACACAGCTCAGACACCTCATTCTCCTCCTTAAGATTAAAGTATCCTTAGAAAACTTCACCCCTGATGAGTGGGAATGTTAAATGGGGTGCCTCATAACTTGCAGTCCTCTGCCAGAGATCATCTCTCTTCTCTTCTCCCTCTGTCCTCAGCCTCACCCTCATCCTCTCCCAAACACAAATAATAGAATACAGAGACTTCTAAGTGTACAGAGACATAACATTACAGGGGCTCAAAATGGGTCAAGTTTTGCCCTCCCCATGTTTAATTCCTTAAATTGCAGAAAAGTCTTGGGAGCTCTGTATTTCCATATTTTAAGGAGAAAGTGGTATCCCCATGAAGAGCCCTCCTTTGAGCCCTGACTGAACCCACTTCTGGGATTTAGCAGTACCCAGCATGGGGGATAGCTGGTAGTGCCAGCCTGCCCCAAGTACATCCACACCAACCAGTATGGCACAGGTTAAGAGAGCAGGCATCAATTCCCACAGGTCTGGGGCCAAATCCCTGCTCTGTTTATTAGCTCTGTGGCCACAGAAGAGTCCTTCATCCTTACCAAGCCTTCACCTCCTCATTTGTAAAATAGGGACATAACAATAGTATCCGCTCCACGGGACTGTTGTGAGAATTAACCGACGCAGAATTAGCTCTTGGCATGAGCTTTAGAATGCAGTATGCGCTGACACATGACAGATGTTACAGTAGCTGTCCCATAAATAAGCCTCCGAGGAGGAGATTTAGGCTTCTGTGAAGAGAAAGAAGTCAACTTGATCCAGCAGTAAAACCTCAGGAGAGATTCCAGACACAGCTCAGAGCCCAGCTTTCCACTAACCCAGTCCCCTAAACGATGAGACTATTAGTAAATTATAAAAAGACGTGTTTCAATAAGAACCGCTGATGACTGGGAGGACAGGATAGAGGAACTCCAGTACCACCACAGCCTTCTACAGCACGTACGTTGTACCTGACTGGGAGGGGAGCTACCTCTCCAACTTCACAGCAAAATGCAGCATAGCTTTGGAATCTCACAGGAGCCAAGGTATCAGAAGTGGTCCCCAGCAGAAACAGTTGTGACCTCTAGCTAATATGACTATGATACCTAAGCACAAATAGGACTTCTAACAAACAGACTGATAATTTCTAGCAGAGATCACAATGGCATCATATCCAGAAACCATGTGATGTTCTGTGAGTATAGCAGGACCCTTGGAACCACAGGCAGTCCTAGGTTCACAGATTTTAGGGAGTTCAGGGATCCCTGAGTTCCGATAGGTGTGGACCTCAAACCTAAGGATGTAGGAGTGCCCCATTGTCGGGGAAAGAGAGGAAGAGAATGACTGGTACCATGCAGTGGTCCCAGCATCTAATCATTACTGACGGAGTTCACGTCTGTTGTCAAGGATCGTAAGAGTGAATCCATGAGCTTCCATTACAATGGAACTACACCACAATGAGGAAGTGAGAGCATGGCTCTGGAGCCTGAAGAGTTGGATTAATCCTAATCCTAACATCTTCTCTGAGCCTCATCCTTCCCATGCATAGAAAGGAATTTGGAGGCTGAAGTAACGATTCTTCTGTGGTGAGTGCATTTCATCACCAGATGCAGATAGGCTAGGTCTCTTTAACATCCCTTCCCCACTGAAATCTGGTAATTCTCCAAACTTGAAGTTTACCATTCCGGTAAGTAATCTTTTAATGGGAACGCTACCTCCTCTAAAAGAATTAACATTCAGTACTCAACCTAGAACATTATCCAAATTTAGATAAGTGATGTTGTAAGAAAAAGGTGTGGCCCTGATCTACTTTACATTTTGACATTAAAATAAAGACCCAGTCAGGGGAAGAGGAGACTTTTGGTTTCTTTGGTACAGAGTTGCTGAGACCAAGAGCTAAGCAGGAGCTTGTCATCTCAATCAGGGACTTGTGCTAAGGGATTCCTGCTGAGATCTGTGCGGTTGGTCACGGGCCACCCTCACTAAAGGCTCATGGATAGCTGGAAAGATAGGGAGCCACATTCTCAGGTGCTGAAGGCTGCTTGACCTGCTGTAGTGGAGGTGATGCCGCCAGTCCTCTGGGAGGTATCAGAGGAGAGGAGAGTCCACGGTTTGGAGCCCATTCAGCCTTCTGGAACATCCCCCTATCCCTCAATAAAGGACCTCTCGATAATGTGTCTCTCTGCGACACAGCATTCTCATCACTAGTAAAATGATTGCTGGCTGTCAACTCTCATACAGAAGGTCCCAAGAGGAGGTCACTTGTCACGGGAAGACTGGCAGGATGGATTCCAGCGGACAGTGTTTTGTTCCAATGTGAAGAAAGTGTTGGGGACTAAGCTCAGAGCCTCTGTCTTGAAGATGTAGAAAGTCTTTCCCATCAGTGTCTGAAGGACGCAGGAGAATATTAACCCAGCTGCCAATCTGTCATTAAAATGTAAGACGTCTATTGCAAGGTGGACATCAGCACCAAGCGGGCCATTTCATTCTCAAATGACAAGGACATCAGTCTAACAGACAGTTGCTTGACAAACAACAAGGGAATGTTTCATGAGGTGCTCCTGTAATGGCCTGGCACACCCAACCTCACGATGCCATTCTGGCTGCCTCTCAACCTGAAAGGCCTGTGTTTAGGGCCAGGATAAAGCCCTTCCCTGGACAGACCTCACTGAACTTTGCCTCACCGTCTCTTCCTAAACCACTCATTTCCAAATTTTAGACTGACCAATTCCCTCTCTGATCTATAGGGTTTTTCCTTACATGTGTTGATTTTTAAATCTATACATGTTAAGTAGAAGCGTCGTGCTATGTAAGATGGGGCTTCATACTGTTTTAATTCACAATGTGCGCTCCATTGCCAAAGGGCTGTCTCCTCTCCTAGCCCCATTCTTTGGGTTACTCCATTGTTCCTTCTTCCTGGCACACCTACCCTCTAGTCTGAAAGCGCTCATTCTGGCTTATTTCATTTCACATTTATTTTCTATGTTCTTTTGAATGTCTTGGCTGATTTTTTCTTTTGAGTGGGATTGCTCTGAGAAGGGATATTATTTTTAGAATAAATTGAATCAAGTGAGATGAAATCTTATAACCAATTCTTTATATCAAAGAAGGGCAGGTTCTTTATCAGCTTCAATTCCTACTTCTGAGACATAACCCTGTTCATCATAAATGATGTAGAGCACACATATATTATTGTGTTTGAATTACTACTGGCTCTAAAGGGTGGTCTGGTAAGACTTTAACACCTTCTTCCTGTCTTGTTAAAGGTTTTCTGTGAGCAGAGACTAAACCCCCCATGGCTGGCTGTTATTCCAACCTGGATGAGCTGTGGAAAAGCTAGGTTGGTGCAGGTTTTTCCACTTGCAACCCCATTTCACCCAAGAAATTTCTGTATATTCTCATATTTATGTGTATAAAATAGGTATATAAATCAAGCATTTGTTGATTTTTAAAATCATAAAGTACTTTGTTTTAAAAAGAATTATTTGATATACATGTAAAAATAACAGTAATGAGATGAAGGTGCTTATTTTTACATAAAAATTAACTCTCAGATGAATACTTGACAGTACAGGTTATGAAGCATCTTCAATAGTCTTCAGAGTCGATCGGTCTTTTGTTTTATGATCAGCACTGCTGAGAACGCTGATTTACACAAGAGCAGAAATGTAGGAAGTCTGTCCTGATCCCAAACCGATGGTGTGACCCCAGGAGCCAAGACTGGTGTGTAGGCCAGGCATCTGGTTGACAGAAGCAAAAAAACAAATTTTAGTAACAACAAAATTTTCTATTACTCATAAAGAAAACACCCCCAAATAAACAAAGATTTCTATTTGTACTTGAATTGGAAGTAAATTTCTCACATCTTTAGTTGAGAAAAATGAAAGACATTATCTCACAAGGTAGCTTGCAATGTGTAGTCATCCACAAATGTGTTAAGATATGGGGGTTGTGGTAGTCTAAATGTATTTGGCCCCCATAAACTCAAAAGTGGCACTATTAGGAGGTGTGGTCCTGTTGGGGGAAGTGTGGCCTTGTCGGGGGGAAGTGTGGTCTTGTTGGAGGAGGCTGGATGACACACGCCTTTAATCCAGACCTTGAGGCTAGAGGGCCCACCTTTAATCTGGGCCACACCTTCTGTTGGAAGTGTGTCACTGTGGGAGCCAGCTTTGAGGTCTTTTTCTTTTTAGATTTATTTATTATGTACACAGAAGAGGATGCCAGTTCCCATTACAGATGGTTGTGAGCCACCATGTGGGTGCTGGGAATTGAACTCAGGATGTTTGGAAGAGCAGTCGGTGCTCCTAACCTCTGAGCCATCTCTCCAGCCCCATAATTTTCTTTTTTTAAAGCTTTTTTTTCCCTAGTGTGTTCGAATGAGCACATGAATGCAAGTGCCCAGGAGACCAGAACCATCAGATCTTCTAGGAGCTGGGGTTATAAGTGGCTGTGAGTTGCTTGATGTGTGTGCTGGCAATTGAACCCATATCCTCTGCAAGAGTAGCAAGTGCTCTTAACCACTGAGCCATCTCTCCAGGCCTGTGAGGTCTTTTTTTCAAGCTTCACTCAGTGGACTTTCTGTTGCCTGCAAGATGTAGCGCTCTCAACACCAGCACCACGTCTGCCTGCACACTGCCATGCTCCCCTTCGTGATCGTAATGGACTGAACCTCTGAAACTGTAAGGAAGCCACCCCAATTCATTGTTTTCTTTGTAAGAGTTGCTGTGGTCATGGTGTCTCTTCGCAGCAATACAAACCTAAGACAGGGGTGGTTATGCTTGTTCAAGCATGTGCGCGTGTGTGTAGAGGCCAGAAGCTGACCTCAGACGTCTCCGCTGACTCCTCCACCGCATTTTCTGAGGCTGTCTCTCTTTGACCCTGAAGCTCATCAGCTCAGCTGGACTGGCTAGCCCATGCTCCAGAGTTCTCCCTTTGTTAATCTTCCCTCTGCTTTCTGAACATGTCACACTGTTATCCTTCAACAGTTTAATATATTCAAACAGTTTAATAGAGTCTAAGTTTATTTAATCTTTTCACTTGCTCCTGAAAACTGCAAGATCATAAGACTATGTAAGTTATCTCCTTCCCCACTTAATCTGCGGCTTTGGGGGAGTGCATTGGTTCTATTTGCTTTATATTTTCACAGATTAAAAAAAAAATGCTATTGGGGGCCGATGAGATGGCTCAGACAGGCAAGTGTCTGCTGCGCAACATGGGAACCTGAGTTTGGATCCCTAGAACTCCATCAAAGCCCAGCACCCCCAGGGCTGAGGGGAGTGCAAAGAGGCAGATCCCTGCAGCTCCAGGGCCAGCCAGCCTTCCCAAATCAATGAGCTAGGTACAGGGAGACCCTGTCTCAAAAAATAAGGTGAAGAGAAACTGAGGAAGGGACCCAAAGTCAACCTCCATCCTCCACACACAGGCACACACATATGTATAGGCACTCAACTACACATGTGCACAAACACAGACAAGTACACACACACACACACACACACACACACACACACACACACGAGAGAGAGAGAGAGCGAGAGACAGAGACAGAGAGACAGAGAGAGACAGAGACAGAGACAGAGACAGAGTTCTGAATTAAAAGAAACTAAAAATAACAACCAATCAAATGTACATAGCATTCTTTATTGGATTATGGGTGTTTGTGGGGGGCAATTAGGAATTTAGAATGTGAGCCACATTGAACATCTTTACAGAATTAGTTATTGCTTGTGAGATAATGACATTGTGATTAAGTAGATATCTTTACTCTAAGAGATACCTACTGGAGTACTTAAGAGTAAAACTTCCTGCATTTAAAATCTTCTTCTAACCAAGAAAGAATAAAAAAAAAATCCTAGAAATTTACAGGGAGAGGAGGCTGGGAAGGGGAGTGAAACCTTGGTGACTCAGAGACCACTGTGCCTTGCGCTTTTCCTTCAACCTTTGTGCAGGTTTGAAAAGGTTGAAATTATGGAGCTTTGTGGGTGAAAGACCCTAACCCTTCAGGCTTACACCCCAAAGCCCCAGGAAATGAGAAACTAAAAATCTAGTTCCAAGGGCAAACCGACTCAGTCATTATTCAACCACCCCTGTAACAATGTAAAAAGATTTCTGTTAAGAGATGTGCTCAACTGTGACTGGGATAGTTGCAGGTGTTCCAGGAAGGACCACTGTGACCTTTGTGTAAACTCCACTCCCACCCTGGTACCCCCCTTGAGGTTTCAGGAAGAATGTGCATGCGGACGTAACTGTACCCACTCTGTGATCAGACCACGATCTTGTGAAACAAAATTGTATGGGAATTGTAACCTTATGGCTTTTATGGGTTTTTCCTTTAAAAGCCCCCATGGGGCTGCAGTAAGATGCGGCTCTTGCTCTTAGGAGCAGAGTTTGCCCGTCTGTACAGTCTCTTCAATAAAAACCTCGTGCTGCTGCATCAACTGGATTGGAGTCTGGGTTCTTGGGGTGCCCACTGGAGACCCTAAACCTTTGGGGTCCAACACTGCTAGACTCCTCACCTGAAGGAAGGTTGGGCTTTCACAGGAATCCCATCATCCCTGTGGTGTGACCTCAGACACAGGGACCCCAGACTCCTCCTGGCCACCTTCAGGGTAACAGCAAGCTTGGCTGCTCACTTACCTCCAGGTTTATGCTTCCAATTTTTACTAGGCCTCTACAAATCCCCTGCTTTCTCAATAGCTCATAGTTTATTTAATTTCAAGACTATTTTCCCGGGGCTGGAAAGATGACTCAGCAGTTAAGAGCACTGGATGTCCTTCCAGAGGTCCTGAGTTCAATTCCCAGCAACCACATGGTGGCTCACAACCATCTGTAATGAAATCTGGTGCCCTCTTCTGGAGTGCAGGTGTACATGCAGACAGAATACTGTATATGTAATAAATAAGTCTTAAAAAAAAAAAAATATTTTCTACCCAAAATGTTTCACTGCTCTTTAAAGATCATGGTATCTCCATAATCCTAAGAGAAAGGCAACAACATTTTAGTTTTTAATTTCTATTGTTATTTATTTTGTGTGCATGTTGGGAGGGTGTGTGAGGACCATAGTTTGCAGGTGGAGGTTCTCTCCTACCATGTTGGTCCTGGGGATCGAACTCAAGCCCTTGGGCTTGGCAGCAGACAACATTTACCTGCTGAGCCACCTCACAAGCCCAAGCAATGGCATTTTAAATGGAAGCTAAATCACATTTATTTTCCTCTCAGTTACAACGAGAAGCAACTCTGTTACCACATCCCTTTAAAGAAGCCATTGGCCTTATAGCAGAATATTTACCTTTAAAATGCCCTGTCCAAAATGCAACTGCCTTATCATTTAAAAACTCTTCCAGCACACCAGTCTTTCCTCCTCACTTGCTAAGCTTAGTTATTCAAATTATTATATACTCATAATTCTATAGTCTCTGGCGGAAAGGTATAAAGATAGGCAAGGTCACAGACACCTTCTCCGCAGGCACTATAAACACCTCTCACCAGAGCGGTGGGACACAGCACCGTGACAAGCATAGGGCATCCCTCCTCGGCATGCTTTTACATTTTCAGGACACATTCCTGAAGCCCATATCTTTTATGACATTTTTAATTGTCGTAAGCTTGGATGCTTTGGACTACCCAGAAGGACTCCACACTTCCTTTAGCCAACCATCCACGTCCACCCTTCCCTCGGACAGCTGTTACGAGTTGTTTCCTCACTTGTCCCCTGTTGACAAACAGGGATGTATGGTAAATAAAAACAGAGCTGGGGCCGGGCGGTGGTGGCACACGCCTTTAATTCCAGCACTCAGGAGGCAGAGCCAGGCGGATCTCTGTGAGTTTGAGGCCAGCCTGGTCTACAGAGTGAGATCCAAGACAGGAACCAAAACTACACAGGGAAACCCTGTCTCTAAAAACAAAAACAACACAAAAAACAGTTCTGGGGTACAGCTCTGCAGCAGAGTACTCACCCAGCATGGGCTAGGCTCTAGAACTTATCTTCAGTACCTCAAAAATAAATACAGAAATATAAGAGAAAACAATGTCTAGTCTAGACAGCCAAACATCAGAATCACAGCAGGCTGTGAAGTCCCACAGCTCCTGATCATCACAGACTGATTAGCCTATAACAGGTTGTACATGGCCATGACCTGAGCCAACCCCTGGCCTCCATGTTGCTCCTCCGTGTATCAGACAATGTATCGTGTACACCCAGCAACCCTGGAGTTAGACTAGTGTGTGCCTGTCTGCGGTAACAGCCTCCCGAGTTGGAGCTCAGTTGTGCAGTTTTATTCTCCAAGGGCAGTCAAAGGTGCTGTATACTTGTGATCAGAGCAGCAGCATTCACTCTAAACCCACGTCCTTGCCTCCTTTTTACAAGAAGGCTGGGTGTCCCTTCCCTAAGAGAACACCTCCTACTAGGTCAAAGATTGCCCAAGTCCCTGAGTTTTATGAGAGGGTTGGGTGCCCTTTCCTCAGTGAACACCTTCGTGAGTTTGAAAATAGCCAAGGGAACCCACAGCTTCTCCATTTCCTCTCACCTTAGAGGAATAATGCTAGATCAATATGATGTGTGCTGGATCAGTAAACTTGATCACAAACAAACCATCTACCAAGTTAACATACCAATGATGGTTTCTTCATACTGGGCTTACATGTTTCTATTCAGTCTTTGGCCAACAACATCTCCACTCACAACCCTTACTGATATCAAGCATCACCATTCTCTGAATGATATGCCAGGCTAGGGAACAAAGCCATGAACCAGGCTGGGTATGAGGTCTAAGTGTGCATGGGGAGCACCTTTGGAGAGACAGCTGAAGAAACGCTGTCCTTGATCCCCCTGAAACTGGGATGCCCCTCCCCCTCCTTCCCACGGTCTCCCTCCCCTTTTATCCCTCTCCACTGTTCTTGCCCTCAATTATTTGTTACAATTTCCCCTGGTTTTTCTGCTAAATCATTAGATTTGCCACATGCATTTTCTTTCCTGCTGATCAATTTTTAAAGGTATCAACACCAAAACATAATCACCATAATCACCATGACTCCTGATGATACCCCACACTTAGAACTATTATGAGAAGGAACATGGCAAAACTCCATAAGGATCTCTCTCTCTCTCTCTCTCTCTCTCTCTCTCTCTCTCTCTCTCTCTCTCCCCCTCCCTTTTCCTCTCCCTTTCCATCTGTCTTAGACACTACAACCATGGCCACTCTTACATTTAACTGGGGTGGCATGCTCACAGTTTCAGAGGTTCAGTGCATTATCACCATGGCAGGAAGCAAGGCAGCATGCAGGCAGATGTGGTGCTGGAGGAACAGCTGGGGTGAAAACCTGCTAGCTCAGAAAGGTTGGGTAGCACATAGCTAACTTTCTGTCCTTGCTGGTGTCTCCCAAAGACAGCGTCCTTCTGATCCACCAAACAAACAAACAAACAAAAGCCTCATCACTCCAAACCCCTCCCTCCTACTTCCAGCATATCTCTTTATGTCTTCCCGATGCCCTCTGAGGCTCTATGATTACTTCCTATCATCTAATTGCTAACTCAGCCTCCTGACCCAAGGTTGATTTTATTTAATTAACGCAAATGCAAACTTGGGGTTCACAGTGTGATCGAATACCCCCCAACACTTTATTTATCTCAATAAATTGTAACGTTCAAGTGAAGCAGAGAAGTCTCTTTGCAGTCCACATTTCCCAAGATCCAGCAAAGAAACCACACTTCCATCAAGTAGATTTCTCAAACCCATGACCAGTTCCTCACACTTCTTCCACTGACTGGTCCATTTTAACATTTAATATTGTACTTAGAGAAAAGTGAAGAATTGCAGATCTAATGATTCATCTGTGGAACCAGGAAGCAAGATGGTAGCCTGAGCCCCATGACCTTGGCCTGAGGAGAACCTAGGAAGGGAGGGAGTGGGACATCAACAAGAGGGATCCACTAGCTTTTGGCTCCCCTTCCTCCCCAGGGATTCTGCTTAGAAAGCTAGTCTAGCCTGCAAGGACCCCACAAGCAGGGCATTCATGTCTCAGTGACACCATCGCTGAGGAAGGAAACAGTTCCGGGGCCAGGATTCAGGATGAGCCAGCATCAGTGTGAGCTACTTAATTTCAAGACCCAGAATGATAAAGATATTGGGTTCAGTTATTCAGAAACTATCATCATCCCAGTCTGGTGGCTCTCAACTATAATCCCTATACCCAGAAGCCTGAGACAGGAGAATCACCAACCTGGGCTACACAGTTGCTTGAGCTCAAGGCCAACCTGGGCTACATAGTGAGATGCTTAATTTCTACCAAGGATTTCAGTATAGGACTGGTGAGACAGATTTTAAAAAGAGAGGGAGGAAGGAAGGAAGGAAGGAAGGAAGGAAGGAAGGAAGGAAGGAGAGAGAGAGAGAGAGAGAAAGGGAGAGAGGGGGAGGGAGGGAGAGAGGGGGGAGAGAGGGGGGGAAGAGGGAGAGAGAGAAAGGGAGGGAGGGAGGGAGAGAGAGAGAAAGGGAGGGAGGGAGGGAGAGAGAGAAGGACAGAAGGAAGGGTGGAGAGAGAAAAAAGAAAGAAAGAAAGAAAGAAAGAAAGAAAGAAAGAAAGAAAGAAAGAAAGAAAGAAAGAAAGAAAGAAAGAAAAAAAAGAAAGAGAGAGAGAGAGAGGGAGGGGGGAGGGAGGGAGGGAGGGGGAGGGAGGGAGGAAGGAAGGAAGGAAGGAAGGAAGGAAGGAAGGAAGAAGGAAGGAAGGAAGGAAGGAAGGAAGGAAGGAAGGAAGGAAGGAAGGAAGGAAGGAAGGAAGGAAGGAATCCATTCTAGCATTGATGGACAAGGATTGCCTGGCTGGCCACTGTTCTGGCAGAGGAACTGTGCTGGGCTCCTGCAGGCCTACAGACTCTCCTGCGACTGCTGGTCTCTGTCATCACGTCACACAAACAGCTGTGTAAGGAGTCACATGACCAGATCCAATCAAACTTTTATTGAAATTCACATGATTTTACGTGTCAAAAATATTACTCTTCTCCCAACCATTTAGAGCTATAAACCCCACTCTTGGCTTGCTGGCCCTAGGAAACAGAAGTGATGACTATATGTGGCCTATGGGGCACACTAAACTCTGTTTAATTAAAGGACAGAAATCGGAACCGTTTTCTCTTTCTGACCGCTAGTTTCCCGTCTTATTTCCTCCTCCATGTTCTCACTCATACATGACTGACCAGAACACCATTTCTCTCAAGCCTCCCATCTGTGTTTTATGACACTATAAACCTCTAAGGAAAATAAAGACCATTCGCCTGAGATCCACCTGGATGTGCCAGCAGTGGCTGTGGAGGCTGGGAGCTTCTGGCTGATGTGTTAACACAGTCTGTTTCCTTCTCCCTTCCCAATGGACTCTACCTCATATAATAGGGAATATAAACACGGGAGTGTCACTTTCTCCTTTTGTGGAAGAAAAGTCATGAATGTGACGATGAATCCCTGCTAGAAAATACGGCCTGTGTGGAAATCTCAATAGCTCATCCTGACCCATAACACTGTGTAATGGCTGGAGCATTTCTGGGTCTTCCTCTGGACTTCCCAATGATGGAGATAATGAACTCCCAGGGGGGGGGGGACGGCTACAATCTGCTACACAGACAGCCTTCACTCACGTGCAGTTGACATTGCACAGGGGTGACAGGCACCATGACATTTTTTTCATTATAAGAAAACATAAATATCAAATTTCTTAGGCCACCCAATGCTGCTGATCGTACTTTTAGCATCCCTTGATGGAGAGGCACCTCGTGTGAGCTCCCCCCATCTCGAAGTTCTACTCCACCTATATCGACATTGTCATCCGTCTTTCAGTCCCTGCCCCAGAGCCTCCTTCCACCTCAAAGGCTAGCCTCCGGACAGACAGTGGCCCTGGCTGCCCCCACTTCTGACTCTTCATCCTCAGTTCTCACACAGCAGATCTCTGCCCGTGCCCCCACCCCCACCCCACCCCCCCCCCGCCTCACAGTACTCCATCAAGCTGTTTTTTCCAAGCGAAAAATTAATTCAATTTTAATTTTTATTCATTGCTTGTTTGTTTGGTGCTAGGGGTGGAGCCTGGGGCCTCATGCATGCCGAGCGTACATGCCTCTGTGACCTCGCTTTCCCCCAGTCCTACCCAGAAATATGTTTCCTCCATCTCCTGCTTGACTACTCCATGGTGCCTCCCTGACACAACTTTCCAGATCTTTCTCTTGCAGTTTTTGTTACACTTGCTGCTTCTTCTCCAGATCTTATGGTGTTGGGGGATCCGCAGCATCCCCCGTAATCCTAATCTTGATTTACACACTCGTCTTAAGTGATCTTATCCATACTTACAGCTTTAATGGCTGTCTGTAAATTACTGATACCCAAACCTATAACCTCTCTCCTTAGTTACAGACCCACGGCACTGAACGCCTTCATAGACAGCGCCTCACGAGCATGGTAAGAATTCCTTAAGCTCAACATGGCAAAGTCCAATCACCTCCCTGTCTTAGTGAAGGGCACCCAGACCAGAAACACAGATAGTTTCTATACATCTCCCTCCATGGTCTTTATGTGACAAGCATTCCCTTTGCTTACAAGGGTCTCCCCTACTTTGTGGCCTGGAGGATGCATCCTTCATAGAAAAAGTCAACTCTTTGGGGGAATACTTTCCCAACTCTCTCCATCTACAGGTTGCCTTCTCCCAGGTCCCTCCTTGTTTCTTATGACACATCTCCCCTGTACCCCGTGTATTCTTTGTATCACCTGTTTACCTTATAGGCCATGAGCTAGAGAATGGAGATTGTGCTCCATTCATCATTGAATGTCTGTTGTCTAACAGTGTTTGGCACATTCTTAAAGAATGTTGACGTAAGTTCAGTGAATTACTGAATAGACGCACAGTAATTATTTGCTGGGTAATTGATTACGTTAGCATTAATGAAAATAAGTTAGCATTCCATGCTCAATTGGCAAACACTCATTTGAACACAATACTTTCATCAATTACAGGGTAGCAAAATGCATATAACTTTCAATGTAGAGTTAGAAAAATACTTATGTCCTCTAGAGCTATAGAGTGGCCATTTGTAGTTAGTAGCACCAATCTTCCTATTGACAGTTAGCTCCTAAAATCTCTCATGTGTTAGTTCCTTTAGTTAGGCTAAATATATCCATAAAAATTCATGTTGACAATCCATGTAATACAATAAAATACAACTTCTACCCTAGTTGAACCTCAACACAATCACAACAAATGATTCCAAATTCTGGACTCCTCTACTTTCATTGATGCATATTTGAGCCGAGTGTGGTAGTACACACCTGTAATCCTAACACTTGAGAGGAGGAGACAAAAGGATCTACTGTAGGAGCATCCTCAGCTCCTAACAATCCGGGACCATCCTAAGCTACATGATCCTGTCTCAAAGTTTGAGCCGACTATCATTTCACTCCCTACTGCCATTCCCTGACGCACTTCTTAACAAAAATATTCAGAAACCTGGCACTGAACTTGGGGCTTTCCTAGCACTGTTTATTGCTACCATTAGATCCTGCAGAACTCACCACATGGATGGATTAATGGTGGTCTAATGAGGGAGAGAACTAATTTAAGAAATGTTAGTTGTCAAAACTCTCCGGACTTTGAGTTCAGTGAGCATATTTATTAACTGAATAGATGTGCTCACAGTGGCATCGTAGGCTATTTTTCTAAGGCGTTTTACACACAATTTAGTAAAGCATATTAAAGAAGCTTAATGACAAGCTTTTGTAGAGTCCACCAAGACCCCCAGTGAGATTGAAAATGAGTGATTTTACACTCTTCTGTCCATGTTTCCCTAATCTCCAGTGCTTAATTGCTATAACAAAGCATCTTCTAGATTTTGGAGAAAAAAATCCATGTTTAATTGCACACTAATCAAAAGCCCTCTCCTTCATTTGATGGACCATTATTTGTGCTAAATAGTTTCTAGAAAAGCTATTTTCCCATCATTTCATCAAGGCCCCTCCTTTAACATTCAACTGAACAGGAGTTCGGCATCCACACACCCCAGAGCTGTGGTATGAATGTCAGCTTGTAGCAGAATGTAAACCATATTAGATTTTATCCATTTTTGCATTAATAACTCTCATTTATAATCCATTCAAGAATTCAAGTAGAAATCTGCATGAGTAACGGTAACTTTCCACATATATCCATGAACAAATGTATATAAAACATATGCTTAGCTGTGTCAAACAGTGAAACAGAGTAATTTTCCCTCTTCTGAAGCAGTGTAGCTACCCTACGGGAGAAGGCTTTCATCCCCATGTCAATGTCAAGGTCAACGCTGATGCCACATAACTTTGGTTGAGATGTGTGGGGAGCAGAGGAAGTCCTGAGTAGACGTATGTTATTGACAAGGACCCCAATGCCTCAGACCCATGAGGATTGACAAAGCCTTCCTCTGTTCCATATGCCAATGTTGACAGAGTGTACAGAGCATCAACCACACCTTCCTCCTCCAGAATGTTTACAGCCTGAGACTATACTCTTACAGAGATCTCCTATGAGATTGCATAACCCCTCCTCCTGTGCTGAGGTTCCCAATCGTTGCACAGTAGGTGCCCTCCATCCTATTGAGCACGGTCCACACACTCCCAGTCCCCGTCCCCTACCTTGCGCACCCATGTTCGTGTGTGTGTGTGTGTGTGTGTGTGTGTGTGTGTGTGTGTGTGTGTTACCCCAGTCAGATTTTCAGGACCAAGCTATGCAGGATACAATGGAAATGTTTATAGCTTGCTTGGTGAGGCTTTCGGGAAGAGCAACATGGGCTCCCTTGCTGGTCTAGAAGTAACTCAAGTAGGCAGGAAAGGGAGAACAGCTGTGGGGATATTTGGTGACGAGGCGAATGATCTTTAGGATGGGTTCCCATATCTGGGCCTGCACTGTGCACACCTGGAACCCCTATCACTGAAGGGTGGATCACTTTTTTATGAATCTGCCTAGATGCAGAGCTAAATGAAGGGAGGTTGTAGAGTTACACGCTGTCAGTGAACATCAAAACTGAGTCGTGTGCATCATAGCATACTGCGGGGAAGGAAAGAAGGTGTACACCAGTGATCCTTTGCCATGATAGCCCTGAATAACAACCTACTCACCATCGATGGCTGGTAAAGATAAGTGGTTGTTACTCACATGTGGGGTTGGCTAGACAGCTGTGCTGACTTTGCCTAAACCCATTCACCTGTCTGAGTCAGCGCTCAGCAGATCTTGGCTAGCTCAGCCTAAGGTGATGCTACCCTGTGTCACTCATCCTCTATAAGGCTGGTGCAGGTAAAAAGCCGAGGTGCTGGAGCGAGCAAACACAACCATGCAGCACTCTGTGAGCCTCTCACTGCAGGGCTTTTGCTAAAGTCCTACCGACAAGCCAGCCATTTCTCCAAACGACTGCGCACACACATGGACGGCTAGCAACGCCATAGCTGTTGTCCAGGGTTACAGTGTTTGGAAAGAGAAATCAATGCAAGGATCTATCATCATTAAGTATAGGACACTGTAATTGGAACCGTGCTTTCAAAAATAATGAGATGACCCTCAGGAGCTCAGAGCCTGATGTTGGGGAAATTAAACAAATAAATCCAGACGCTATTAAAATAATAGGATAAAACTCGGTGTAAGTGCAACCACAGATTTACACACACACACACACACACACACACACACACACACACACACACACACAAACTTTAAATGTAGGCACTGCATGTAAGAGAAAACAAGTACTAATTTCCAGTTGTATCCATTTTCCCAAATTTCATTATTTCATTTTCCTTTCTAGATGAGTAAGACCCCATTGTGTATATGTAGCCCGCCCGCTTCCTGTTGCTGGGTGTCTAGTCTGGTTCCATTCTGGCGATGGTGAACAGCGCATTGGCAAACACAGAGGCATAGGCTTCCACCTTCCCCACATCCTCAGAAGCCTTTGTTGTCGTCTTCTTGATGATGGCCTTTCTGACTAGGGTGAGATGGAGTCTAAAGACATTTTTAATTTGTGTTTCTGTGAGGATTAAGAATATTAAATGCTTTTTCAATCATCTATTGGCCATGTATGCTTTTTCTTACAAGTTGCCTGTTCAGTTTATTGGCCTATTTATTGATTGGGTGATGATGATGATGATGTGTGTGTGTGAGTGAAAGAGAGGGAGAGAGAGAGAGAGAGAGAGAGAGAGAGAGAGAGAGAGAGAGAATATATTTAATTCTTACAGTTCTCTTTATATCCTAGATATTAGCCCCTGTTGATGTGCGGTTGACCAACATTCGCCCCATTTTGTAATCTGTTTCTTCACTCCGGTGGTTGTGTCCTTGGCTGGGCGGTAGCTTTTGAATTCCACGCCATCCCCTTTGTCCATCCTCTGGGCTGTGCCATAGAGTCCTTTTCACCGAGTCCCTGCCTGTGCCTCTATTCCGAATAGGTTTTATTGATATTCTTCTCTGGCAGTTTCCAGCCTTACAATGAGGTCTCCAGTCCACTTTGGAACCACAGTATTTTAACAAAGAGACACAGGCGTGAAACTGATTCACTCTTTTGCCTCCCTTACCATAGATTTTTTAATTTGACACATTTTGTTATAATCAAACTTCCTTTTGATTATGACAGCATGAAGAGAAACTTCCCAAGACCCCTCAGTGCTTAGCTTCCTGGAGGTGCAGGCTCTCTAGAGGCAAACTTAGATTATTTTGTTTGGCTAGTAGGAAGTCCTTTTAGTCTTTCATTTCTCCATTGTCCCTTCAGTCAAGTTCAATCAAAATGTATTGTGTGCTCACATGCGCAAGCTGTTTTCCGAGGAACTTGCTAGGAATAGATTTCTAAAAGACAGCTCAACACACTGACTGAGAAACACTATCAACATTCTAATAAATTATGGTTTAGTAATTCTTACTCTCGTGAGAAAAGCAGAGAGTGCTCTAAATGTTTCAACAGGACAGACTTAGTTTAGGGAAACGGCTAATGAAGGAAGGACTGAGATGCTGAACAGGGACCCACGGGCAGTGGCTGCGGAGAGAATAGCCACAGGACACAATCCAGGTCTCTGGTGGATCTGATCTACAAGAACCGCAGTGGAGGTGCAGTCATTGTGTCGGAGAGATGGAAACTCTCTTGGTTCTACCCCCCACCTTCTTATTGCTCTCTAGCTTCCCATCTTCCCCAGACTCTGCCCAGCCTGCAGAGGAACGGCATTTGATGTGACCAGAGACATGTGACACACTGAACAAAAACTCACAGGGGAGTCTGTGACCCTTGCTCCTCCTTGACTCACTTAGGGAGTGGTCCTGTTTTGTATCAGAACAAGTTATGATGCTATATACTATAATAATTGTTCCTTTTGCTGCTTTTTTTTTGAGGTAGTGTATTATTATATATAGTTCATGCTAGCCTTGCTCAGTCTGACTTCAAACTTATGATTCTCCTGCCTCAGCCCTCTGAGTCCCTGGAATTACAGTACCATTATAAGTTTTGTTACTTATGACTTGGGTGCCCTGAAGCCACCTAATTTGTGTGTGTGTGTGTGTGTGTGTGTGTGTGTGTGTGTGTGTGTGTACGTTGTGTGTGTGTAAACCTCCTAAAGGAGATTGTACTACACTCAACAAGCTGAAAGCCACTGAATATTGACTTTTAAACTTGTAAATATTCATACACTTGCTTCAAGGAAGACTTACTCTGAACGAATTGTATAAAGCACATAAAAGCAGAGGTGTTTTGTTTAAAGCATAGGCTGGAGCGCTGGTCCCCCTCTAACCTTGAGGCACAGTTTGGAGACCTGAAAATCCAAAATCCGATCCATCTCATCATTTACAGTCACGTTGCTTAGGAACACACGAACACCCCTTTTGTGTGTCTTCAGTTCTAATTGGTAGGCATATGGTGACCCATTCCACCTGGTGCCACTAGATAATACAGCATTAAAGGAAGCTCAGACGGGCCTCTAGTAGACCCCAAAGAGAAGACTGCTAGAAGGAGAGCTCAGATCTCCGGGTTATTGGCTGTAAACACAATCAGAAGTGGTGAGGGATTACTCTGGCAAGTTTGGGAATAGAATGGTGGGTAAACCACCCAGTTGGTGGTAGATGACTTCTACAAATGGAGTTCTTGGAAACAAATGAGCTGGGACTGGAAATACTCTGCAGGGCCCTCTGCATTGGTGGGGATTGTTACATGGGGAATATTTTTACCACCGCTTTTCAAATGTTTTTCCCTTTAGTTAATCCATGTCATCCTCTGAAGGCTCTGCCTGGGCAGAAAAGGGGGTGCTCAGTTGTCTCTCCTCCGACCCCCACACCTTCAAGTGGAAGCGGAGGGGGGTACTGCGCTGCCGGAGGTGGGTGCGCAGCCCCTTTACAAAGTGGCCTGAAGTAAATCATCCCGGAGCACAAAACCACCATCCTAGGCATAGCTGTCGGCACGGATGCCTTGAGATTTGTTTATTTCCAGCCACCACCACCACCACCACCACCCAAAAAAACACTTTCCACCGGCCACTCTTTGTGTCTCAAAACTTGATGGGGGAAAAACATCCATCATTTCAAATACTCAAGAAAAGACTGTAGAAATGCACAAATTCCGTTGCTCTCCGGACCACGGGATGCAGGATTGTGGGGGATTCAGCGGACAAGATCAGTTGGAAAAGCAATCAGACTTTAGACACAAGTCCAAGTGATGTTTCTCTAGAAAATCATAAAAAAGTAAGGGAGGAAAGAGTCGAGGTGCCCAAGGCTAGGGGACCAGGGGACCCTCCTCCTCCGTTTTGTCCCTCTCTGCCCACCCTCTGCACCCTATCCTCTCCTTCGCAGCCCCCCGCCTTTCTCAGTACGACCCAGTGTCCACCCACCCCTTTCCACTGTCCACCTCACTCCACCAGCCTTTCCCTCTGTGGCCCCCGCTCCCGGTTCCCGCCGCCCCCGCTCTTCCCGGCAAATGGGGGATCCTGGCCAAGGGGGCCGCCCTGACTCGGTCCTCCCCCGCCCTCCCCTCCCCACCCTCCCCCCTCGGGCGGCTGGACCATAAAGCGCGGGCTGCGGCCAGCGGAGTCCAGCAGCCAGCGCCCCACCGACGGCTGCGCACCGCACCGCCCGCCACCTGCGCCGCTCGCCGCCCCTGGCCCCGCGGACAGCACCCTGCCCCGGGCAGAGCCACGCCGCTGTCGCCCGCACAGCCCTCGGGGAGCAGAAGAGTCACCATGCCGGCCCCACGCGCCGCCACCTTCCTCCTGCTGCACCTGGTCCTGCAGCCGTGGCAGCGGGCGGGCGCCCAGGCCACCCCCCAGGGTAAGTGGCCTCCCCGGGTCCCCCTCTGCACCTAGCCCGCCGCCGTCCCGAGATCGCCTAGGGGGCCCGGTTTTGCGTGCGCTGCTCTGTCTGCCTGGGCTCCTGCGGCCTCGCCCAGCACCCCGCAGTAACTCTTGGGCCCCGAATGGAAGTACATCGTGATTGGAAGGGATGATGAAAGTCTAGAATTTTCTCCAATTCCATTACCCAGCCATGGGTCTAATTAAACTTAAGTTGGGAGGATGCAAACTTATTTTCATCATTTACTGCAGAATGTGCCACATGGTCCTTGGTCCTCTGGCGGGGGATGGAATCCTAAGTTGTCTGCAGACCAGCGTCTGTCCCCTGCGGCCTCTTCTCTCCAGTGAGCCCCGGCACTAAGTGACCCCCTGAGCAAAGTGGCTTTGTTCCACTGCTGTACTTACTCCTTCCACTCAAAGGCGAACTTTCCCCCAGGGGGTAGTGTGATTTCTTGAGTCTTTCCAGAAATTGGTCTTTTTATATGAAGAGGTAAAAGAAAATTCAAGAATTTGACAGGGAGTAGAAATAGCTTTCATGTAGAAAGCACTCAAGCTTAAGCAAATTATCTTGTAAAGACCACAAGGAAGAAATTATTCCCGACAGGAAGGATCCCGGGACTCTTGATGGTCTATGCCTTCTTCTTGGCACTAGGCGCCCGGGTGGTTTCACTATGTATGGACCGAGAAGGAGGAAAGCTGGAAGGAACGCACAGGTGGAGTGAAAATTATCCTTGCCGAAGCTGAGCGAAGCTGCCTGTGCAGGCAGTCTGTGTTCCCCACCACAGCAGCCACCCGTTTTACCGAACAGTCCAACCAGAATCACCCTCCTATTTTTAGTTTGGGTTGGAATATCGGGATCCTATGGCCTCAGTACACATTGTGGCCTGTTTTCTAGGAAGATGGAAAAGGGCATTTAAAAAAAAAAAAAAAAAAACTATTCGAAAGTTTTATTTTGAGAGGTTATTTTTCTGTTATATAATATTCTGTTATATAAATTCTTGACACTGCTCACACTGCTTGGTGGTGTGCCCCTTAGCTCTGGCAGTTCTGTGGAGACTGAGCTGAGGTGCTATGACCTAAATTATCAGGTTAACTTAGTTGCCGTAGAGGATCTGATTAAGTCAAGTTTCTGGTAGATTCTTTTATAGAGTTATCAAGTCGGCAATCATCAGCTCAACTGGATAATTCACTTATCTCCGTTCCCCTCTCAGCTGGCTGCTAGAACTAAATTAGCAGGTTTTCAATTTCCACGCTCATTGGGAAGCAGTCGTTTCCCCTCCAACGGCAGAGGCTTGTGCTTGGATCCTGGTACTTTTACTGACGTGTGATAGCATTAATAGGAAATGGTAGCATCTCATTTCCTTCTCAAAACACTCCGAAGTCGTTACTAACTCACCCCAGCTCAGCCTCTGGAGAGAGCCGTGAATGAACCACACAGATTGAAACACTCAAGTCCAGAGCCAGTTAAATCACAGGCGTGATCAAACTCGAAGCCAGGATCGAGCACCAGGTGTTTAGTTTGGAATACAGTTCTCATACTTCGAGTGTATGTGTCTTTCTTGAAGATGCCTTATCTAAAATGGAGTTTTCAAACACATTACTGTATTTCAACCTTACCCCCACCCCATTGGTGGGAATGATAAGCTTTCAGTTCTTCAGAAATTAAAAACCGTGATTTCCCTTTTGAAATATATACTCAGCAATTGTTTTCATAGTTTGGGCCACTATAAGGATACATTAGATATTTTACTTTTCAACACATCTAGTATTAAATTCACTATTACATGAGGTCTTCTGGGGAATAGAAACAGCATAGATCCAGGCTGGAGAGATGGCTCAGTGGTTAAAGAGCACTGGCTGCTCTTCCAGAGGTCCTGAGTTCGATTCCCAGTAACCACATGGTGGCTCTCAACCATCTATAGTGGGATCTGATGCCCTCTTCTGCCATAAAGGTGCACATGCAGATAGAGCAGTCATATACATAAAATAAATATATAAAATCTTAAAAAAAAAAAAAGAAACAGCATAGATCCATCTTGGAAACAAATTATTAAAAAGAATAGACATTCTTGAGTAGCTAGGGTTTTTCCTGTTTGTCTTAGAAATTTTATTCATTTTTTAGTACAAAGTAATACTTGTTCATTATAAAAAATGATTTACCAGAACTGCAAGAAAATAAAGAAACAAAAAAGCCTTATACAACCTAGAAATAGCTAGTTTTAATGTAAAGATTTTGTTGAATCATCCTTTGTTTCAAATCTTTGTCTAAACAAATAAATTACTAAAAATAGCATGTTGTACACACACACACACACATATATAATTTTGTGACTTTTTAAACTTTATCATAAACATTTCTCTATATCTTCATGAATTTAGATACATTTCAAAAATATGGACCAAAATGAATTTAGTCAGTTTTGTAATATAGGACGCTAACGCTGTCTCTGGTATTTTGATATCATACTTAGTATCCTATTGGACAGCTGAAGTGGTGTGGTTGGCGTGGATTGGCACCAGCCATTGCTCTAACAATGAAGTCCATGAACATTTGATGTGCCATGGCAAAGCGCTCATCCAGGAGGGCTTCAGTATTGCCAACCGGTTCTTTCTAGTTTCACCTAATTCCTCCCACAGCAGAAACTGGAGAGTCACCACTGATGGGAACGGTCATGGTACCGAAGTCCTTTACTGTCTTATCTATTATTCCATTCCAGTAAATTCCAGTAAGTAGAATTGCTAGGTCAAGGGACATTTGCGTTTCAGAGTCTTGGATATTGTTATTTAAACTTCCTTCAGAATGCTTCTACTAATTTGGCCTGAAGGTATGGCGCACAGAGCTTGACTACCATGTACAAGCCCATGGGTTTTTACTGATTTAAACCTTACTGAGCAGACCATGAAAGAACTCCCTGACCGCTCACCTACAGTGTTAGGTATTACTGTATTCTTAATTTGTCCAATTTGATAGTAGAGTAGTATTATTTAAATTAGCAATTCTTTCATCACTAAATGAGCACATGGACACTTATCTATATACCTGTCAGCCATTTGTGATTCTTTTTCTGTAAATTGCATGGTTTCCTGTTAGGATGCTTATCATCTTGCAGATTCGCAAGATCTCTTTGTAAGTCATCAATGTGACCTTTTTAGCAATCAGATTATTGTAACCCAGAGATAGCTCCAGGTGCTGAAGTTCCTGGCCAGCCAGGGAATTGTTCAAGCATTATTTGTGCAAACCAGTAAGCATTCAGTGTGAGTACCAGTATCGCCCACCATCAGCTTCGCACTGGACAGTCGTGGCTCTGGACACACCCTCTCACACTTCACTGAGTCCCAGGAAGCTTTTCCGGAAAGCGCTGCCTACTGAGGAAGAAGCCATTTACGGTTGTACAAATGCAGATTTTACTTTTTGTAGACCAGCTCCATCCCTCTGCATGCAGTCGAGTCAAATAAACCACACACATCACTTTTTTGCTTCCTCGATGGGATGATTTTTTTTTTTTTTAACAGAGATCTTAGAGAACTGTACAGGCTCTCACAAAAGTGCCGGGTTGTGTTGTGATTGGTCCTCTCTCCACTACCGCACACGTGCGTTCTGCCTCTTCCCCTGTCATTTGTCACGGACCTGGAAAACACACTTAGCTCTGGTCCAACAGGTACGTCAAGGACCCTGTAAGTGCAATTCACTGCTCGAGGACGTGACCAAAGTATTGAGCGGCCGCTCTCATCCATCCCGGCTTGTGCTTTAAGCCTTTAGTACTTTTCCTCCTAGTGATCGTCTTCAGAGCCACTTGCTCAACCAAATCCAATTTTGTGTTTGCAAATCTAGTCTTCTCTTTAGGGCTATACCAAGTTAAGTCATAAATCCTGTGCTCTGTTTCTTCTGCTCCAAATGTCCGGCCACTATGATAGACAAGGACGAACTGGTGAATTTGACCATGTAGGGGGAAAAGGCAGCAAGATCACGTCCCATGATTTTGTAGCTTATTGTCAAACGCCCCTCCCACCAATCAACAATAGGAAGCATTGGCCCCACAGTCAGCCTTTCAGTGACCACCCGCTTCCCTCTCCTCTCTCCAGTCTTGGACCTTCTGCCGTCCCCCGGTCAGAGACTGAACCCAGGTGCCCTGCAGCCAGTCCTGACAGATCCCACCCTGCACGAGATCTACCTGATCTCCACCTTCAAGCTGCAGAGTAAGAGCTCGGCCACGATCTTTGGCCTTTACTCCTCCAGTGACAACAGCAAATACTTCGAATTCACCGTGATGGGACGCTTGAACAAAGGTAAGCCAACTCGAGGGGTGTTCGCCAAGTGCCCCTCCTAGCCTAGGATTTGGGGTCTACTTCAGGTGGCTCCTGTTGCTTGCTTCCTTTCTGATGCCCTAGTCTTATGGGGCACTCACCTGCATGATGGTGGCTGAGAGAGGAAAAGGAAGAATTTCTTGTGATCAATATACCTCTTTTGTTACTGTATTACTTGCACAGTAGGTTTCATCCTGGCATTAACATACATGTATGGAATGTGTTCTCACTGAAGTCACCGCCACATTGCCCTCTCTTGACCCCCACCGTTCCCCCTTCCTCTTGCCAACGAGTCCTCCTGCCTCCATGTTTTGAGGGGTTTGTTTGTTGTAAGTCATTAGAATTAGTTACAGGAACCTGGGTGATGGGGTTATGTAGAGGAGCATGAGCCACTTGCCTGTGGCTACACCCTGAAGAACTGTCTCTCCCTCCCCCAGCCACCATTAGATCTGACCACCTGTAGATCCTCGGGGAAGTGTTGGGTCTTTGCGAACCCTTCTCCAGCCTATGGCAGAGTGTTGATAGGCTCAGTCTTATGCAGATCTTATTAAAGGGATCACAGTTCCTGGGAGTGTGAAAGTGCAGTGACCCAGCCGTGCCCGGGAGGTAGCACTTCACAGCACCCCGCCCCTTCCTGCGACTCTTGCATTATTTCTGTTTCGTGCCCAAGATGCCTTCTGGCATGGTTCCCTCCTCACGTTATTCTGAATCCAGTTCAGAAATGGATGAGACCAGGACAATGACACACGGCCCTTATCATCCTCGGCTATCACTAGTGTGTAGAGTAGGTAGCTTAAGCGGCAGACATTTATTTCTCGTAGTTGTAGAGACTGGGAAGTCTGAAGTCAAATTCCAGGCAGGTGTGCTTGTCTTACACAATCATCTTTTCACTGTGTCTTCACAAGGCGGACACAGGGCAAGCTCTCCTCTGTCTCTTCTTGTAACTGCATGAATCCTCCAATGAGGGTCCCACCCTCAGGACCTGATCTCAGCTTACTAATGCCCCAAGTCTCCACCTCCAAATGCCATCGTATTGGAGATTAAGACTTCAGTGGATTACGGTGAGACCACCTTACTCTTCCTGGGTTCACTCGGATGCCATGGCTGAGCAGACGGAACTCACAGCTGGGGGAGGGGGTACTTTGCTGGCCTTACAGGAGCCCGCACACCTCAAGCGACAGGGAAGAATGAACAGTTTTCAGCCTGATTCACCTCAGTGCGCACAGGTATCTCACTGCGGTCTGGCATGTTTTCCTGTCAAAGGGAGTTTCTATTGACACTGAGAAAGGTCTCCCAGAGGAAAAGGTTGTGGATTTTCACCCTCTTCCTTTTCACCCATGCCCCGGGGACAACACCTGGTCCTGTTTATTAAGGAATGTGACAGACACATATTTTGCTGGCTGCTTTGTGCATTTCTAAACAAAAGGGACTGGGTTTTGTATCTGTTTCAGCTTGCTTTATGAGTAGACCCTTCTTAGTGTTTCAGAGTGTCTCTTAGTTGTATTCATGCTTGAACTCTTGAACTGAGGGCTAAGGAAAGTCTTTGCTTGTACAGACTGGTAGAGTTTAAGCAGAAAGGGGTGGGCTGTAACCCTTTTTTTAAAGCTAACCTTTTGCTCCTCTCTTCCCTTCTCCCACACACCCTTCCATGTGCTTCCTTGGTCTGCCCCTGGGTGAGTTTCAGGGTGACGTGAGATTTCAGGTAACGGAGTCTGGGATATGATGAGCAGATAGGTCAGCCCTTCCTGCCCTTTTTCCCTGTTCCCTTCCACGCTAAGAGGTAACTTAGCCCACCTCTTTGCCTCCCATGAGCCAGCTCCATTAGCCTCACATCAACAACTGAACTTGTTGCTGGCTTTGCAGCTATTTCAGGAAAGACCTTTGTTCCTGCTCAGTTCAGCAGAACGAAACCTGCTCTTAGCTTTCCCTACGCCTGCATCTCTCCCGCTGCTTCTAAGATGGCCAGGCTGTGTGGATCATCATGCCAGGGAACACAGGAAGCCACCCCTCCAGAACTGACTCTTCCCATTTACTCTCAAAGCCAAAGAAACACTAGATCCATGGCACAGACAGAAATGAGTGGAGGGCTTGTTATTGTTTCCTCTGAAGAGACACCAGCGATACCATGCAGCTATAAGTTCTAGATGGTCAAACGTTTTAGCGAAAAGACGAGGTAGCTGATTAAAACCTCTTCTTATTCGTTTTCCAGTGTGGCAGATTGAACCTAAGGTCTCACGTGTGTTAAGCAAGCACCGTACCAATAAGCTCCATCCCAGCCCTCCTCTTACGGTGTGGACGTTAAATGTTCCTTAGAGGCCCATGTGCTATATTACCTGGGGCTGAGGAAGTCGGATCACTGGGGGTGTTCCCTGGAAGGGGACATGGGGACTCCGGGACTTCTTCTGTTTTTCTCTCTTTTATGGCTGCCACAAAGGGATTAATTTTTGCCCCACCGTGTGCTGCCCATAACGGTGTTCTGCCCATGGACCTCTACAGCTGTGAGCCAAAATAAATGTTCTTCTTTTGAGTTGTTGACTTCAGCAATTTTGTCACAGCAAAGGAAAGCTGACTGGCACACCTCCTCACCCTCCTGCCTGTTAAAAAAAAGATAAGTGATTCTTAGAAAAATATGAGTAACAACAACAACAAAAAGTTCCAAGAGAATCCAGAAATGAGAACTCTCAGAAAGCAAAGAGGTATTATATGAGTATTAAAGCTTGGAGAGTTAAAGGATACATCTAGAATTGTTTCTCTAGAACAACGGGGAAAGTGCACATATTTGCCATCACTGCCAAAGTGATGCAAAAGTTCTGGGAAGGAGCAACCGTCATAATGAACTGCACAGTAAAGGAGAATCAGTGAGTCCCTCCAGTCCAAGGAGAAGAGGTGGCATGTGGCTGTGACTTCTCAGTGAGCAGTGTAATGGTAGCCTTGCGGACATAGTTTATGGATGCATGGGAGAATGATCTCCCTGCATGGTGATCTCCAGGCATACCTCAGCTGGCTGAGGCTCAGCTGGTCTCCTTTTCTGTTAGTTTGCAAAGCAAACAGTGCCATGCTCAGAAGAAATTGAAATGCATTTCTACTGACTTAAAATACCTGAGTAGGAAATGAAACCCCCCTCCTCCTCCTCTAGTGGACCTGAGTGAGTTTTAGCCAGGTGAGGAAACAACTGCTCAGATGATATTGAGGATCAGGATTAGGCCCTCTTCCTAGATGAACTCCTGGACTAACCCGAAGTTAGTGTGACTAAGGATGACCACAGAAGAACTCGTCAGTGAGCCCTTCACCCCAGTTCTCTCCCTCTCCAAATCACCCCACCCACCGCCATTTCACTGCTGCTCACAAAGTAGTTTGGGTCAAGGTACACCCAACCACAGAGACCTGTAGTGGCCCCCATTCCAAAATGAATAAGGTGGAATTGCCTTGCCTTTCCGGGCTCTACACTGTAGGGTCTAAACAGAACTCCCAACTACACTCCCCAATTTGTGCCTCACTACAGGATTCTCTGCAGCCTGTGCTTCAGCTAGAAAGAGCAGCCGTCACACTCGGGGCCCTCTCTTGTTGTCTTTCTTTCTCTGTTCTTCTGCCCTCTGCTCTTCCCACTACATGTCCTGCACCATCTCCCCACCCCAAAATCTTACACATTGAAGACCCTTCTAAAAACCATCTCATGGGTCCCTTTATATGACTTTATGCTTTCCGACCAACAGAGGTACTGATTGTACACTGCTTAGTACTGCTTAGTACTTTAATTGCTCGCAAGTCTCTCCAGTAGGTTATGAGCTCTTTCTCGGCAGAGCTAAGACACCCCTTCCCTGGTTTTGTACTAACATGTCCCTTTGTATATATTACAGCAGGACTGGGAAGGTAAAAACTGATTCCATATGTGCAAGCTGAATAAAATAAATGGTGACACACCATTTTGTGGAAATGATGGGATTACAGTGTCTGGTACATGTAAATCGCTTGAAACAAATGTTTAGTGAATGCACGTGGGGGAACTTTTGCACACAAGAAGATACAGGTAGTGTTTCTGGTACAAATGACCTGTCAAGTTCTCAGTAACACAGGTGGTGAGATCTTTCTATAAATGAGTATTTTATAGAAACCATGTGCTTGGATATATTGAAGCCATTCTGGTATCTGACATGGAGACAATTTTCTTGTTAGCATCCCAGATTTGGGTCCTGGTTAAAATCCTGCCAACTGGTCACCATGGCATCTGTGTAACGGTCAGCACAGTTATCATCTTCTACAGCACGGGTGATAATAGTCATCTCAGAATGACCCCCAAAATGGAAGTGTGTGCTGAACCCCATTAGCCTATGGGGTTCAATAAAAAAAAAGCTTCAGGTTCTTAAATAGGGATGGATGGGTGGGTGGATGGATGGGTGGGTGGGTGGGTGGGTGGATGGGTGGGTGGATGGATGGATGGATGGGTGGATGGGTGGATGGGTAGATGGATGGGTGGGAGGTAGGTGGGTGGGTGGATGGATGGATGGATGGATGGTGGATGGATAGGTGGGTGGATGGATGGGGGAATGAATGAATGGTTGGGACAGATGTCTGCTATTTAGCCAACCATCTTCCAAAGACAACATCTTGTCTTGCTGAAACCTTTCCTGTGAGAGAAAGACAATGGAAAGAATCATTCCCTTGGTCTTCATTTGGCTTCACCCAGAGCAACTTGATGGTGTTGAAATGAAAGGTACCCCGGGAAGTTGCTACCGTGACTAGAATCAATCATACTCCTCAGCCTAAGGGTAGGAAGGATCCAGTGGCTCAGGATAGAAGTTCTGAAACCTGCAAGCTAAAGACAAGTACAGCGTGAGGGAGGGAGGGAGGAAGAGAACTTTAGAAAGCAGCATTCCAGACCCAGGAATGAATGGGGGGAAATGGGAGGTTTTAAATGCTAGTGATAACTGCCCTGGACTTGTCACAATATGCCAAGACTGGAAAAGGCCTAACACTCATTGTCCCTTTTACATTTCAAAACATGTCTGAGTTCAGTTTCAGCATGGCCACATGCAAAAGGTAGAAGATTTAAGAGGAAAAAAAAAAAACCTTTACAAAACTAAAATAATTAGAAAAGGTTAAAATTTAACTGGGTTGATATTATTGATTTGCACATTGAATCGAAAGGCAGTATTTGTGCTATGTTCAGAACAAAGAAGAAGGAGGAAGGGATAAGCCCAATGTCAGGAAACATTATTCAAGATTAACAGATGTCTGAGACCAGCTGAAGTTGGCTTTTTTGCTTCTGTCTTACTCAGCAGAAATGGTCTTCAAACAGTCGAGAATGGTTAAAACTAATTTAAACAAACAACACACACACACACACACACACACACCATCCATCCTGGACATGCAGGCGCATGCCAACCATACCAGCTCTTCTGTAGGCTGAGACAGGAGGATCAAAAACGAGTTCAAAGCCAGCATGGGCTACAGAGTGAGTCACAGGCTAGCCTGGGCTGTTTAGTGAAACCCTGTCTCAAAATAAAAAGTAGAGCCGGGCGGTGGTGGCGCACGCCTTTAATCCCAGCACTCGGGAGGCAGAGCCAGGCGGATCTCTGTGAGTTCGAGGCCAGCCTGGGCTACCAAGTGAGCTCCAGGAAAGGCGCAAAGCTATGCAGAGAAACCCTGTCTCGAAAAACCAAAAAAAAAAAATAAAAAATAAAAAATAAAAAATAAAAAATAAAAAGTAGAAACGAGGGCTGGAGATGAAGCTCATGGTGGGATGCTTTCCTAGCCTGGGCTCAGTCCCCAGCACCACCAACCAACGACTCCGAGAAAGGGGGAGCCGTTGGCCCCGCTGTGCTCCCATCGCTGTGCTCCCGTTGCTGTGCTCCCGTCGCTGTCTCCCGTCGCTGTCCCCCGTCGCTGTGCTCCCATCGCTGTCTCCCGTCGCTGTGCTCCCGTCGCTGTGCTCCCGTCGCTGGCTCCCGTCGCTGGCTCCCGTCGCTGTGCTCCCATGGCTGTGCTCCCGTCGCTGTGCGCCCCCTGGTGGCCCCGCCAGCACCCAGTGTGTCGTTCTAATCCAATGGTCACACAGCCAGCCCTGTTTAAACTGAATGAGTCACAAAACAAAACCGGAATTCCTGACTCTGGAGAAGGGACCGGCGGTGACAAGGGAAGTCGACAGGTGGGAGGTGGGACGGGCAGTAATCAGAATACATGGGTGCACTGAGTCCTGAGCAGAGTAACAGTCCCCTCAACGAACTTCGTTGTCCATATCCAGGCTGGCTACCTATTGGGGTATTCAGTAAAGAAAGTGGTAGCGTAGCCACTGTTGCTAACGTTTAGACATCACAGGAAGCAGACTGGAGTATGCTCTTCCTTTTACAAAGAAGATCCTGAAAGCCTCAGACTGATGAGCTTTAGAACAATCCTTGACATTTTCTATTATTATTATTCATGTACTTTAGGGTTGCCTAGAAAACAAATCTGGGGCTTTAAAACACAAAACAGGGCTGGCAGGATAAGACACGGTGAGCTTTCTCTTTTCTACAACAATTTCCAAGGTGAGAGCTCAAATAGGTATTGTGAGGATGGCATAGCTTGACTTTAGAAGAAAAATTCATAAAGTCTCTCATTTGCTTTTCCAAACGATATAAAAAGGAATATGCCAGAAGACAACTGGGTTAGATAAACCACCTTACAGCCAAGAATCAACATAGTGCCTTAAATAACAATAGTACTTTATTGCATAAAGCAGGGAAGCAGAATTGAATACATTGAATGCCATCAACATTTGCCAGACGGCACAGTGGGCCACGGTCAATCAGATTAAATTGAATAAGTACAAGTGTAAATCTGTTCTCTGGGAGTGAAAAGTGAATTGTCGACTGCAGAATTTGAGAGAGCTGACCAAAGGGTCCTCCTCGACATCACTGGATGCTGAGCACCACACTGGATACGTAATAGAGGTGCAAAACATTTGCTGAATGAAGGACCTGTCAGATACTGTGATGCAACTTTTTAAAATTTTCTTTCTTTATTATTTTATGCATATGAATGTTTTGCTTGCATGCATGTCTATGCACCATGTATGTACATGTCCATGCACAACTTGCATGCCTGGTGCCCGTGGAGGCCAAAAGAGGGAGTTGGATTCTCTGGAACTAAAATTACAGACAGTTGTGACCCAACATGTGGGTGCTAGGAATTGAACCCAGGTCCTCTGGAAGGGCAGCCATTGATCTGAGCCATCTCTCTAGACCTGTAACTATTTTTAAAAGGCTCTTTAAGACTTTGGTTTTCCAGCTGGGCAGTGGTGGTGGACACCTTTAATCCCAGCACTTGGGAGGCAGAGGCAGGCAGATCTCTGTGAGTTCAAGGCCAACCTGGG